>NC_083338.1:127245068-127470577 GCF_019175385.1 Lycium barbarum | reverse complement strand
ACGCACTAGAACGCCCTTGTTGACGATCCTTTACTCCGACAGCACTTCTTTGCTCATATTCCAAAAAGATATTGAAACGTTCGTTCAGGTGACCCGCCGGTGTAGGGTACTTATTCTGCTATTTGGAGTACTCCTTTCGATCCGGAGTTCATATTTTGGTACATACCTTCTGTTATACATGTTCGACATATATGTATATGGCTGTTTGGGTACGGCGGGGCCCTGTCCCGTCGCGTGTTTCTGTTATGATTTGTAGAGGCCTGTAGTCATATATGTGGGTCATGGGTCATGTTTGTTCGTTTGTGATTGTGATCTGCGTCTTAATGCGGTCCCGTTTGCCATTATGGCCAAAACGGCCCATCTGTTTGTATATGTGTGTATATCTGGGCGATGTCTATTCCGCCAACCTATCGGATTTGATATGATATTTTGTACGGGCGACCGCTTAAGACGACATTGTTTTTAGCATCTGTTTAAAATTTACGTATGTTAAATCTGAATGAAGCTTTGATATGTCGATCTGGTACGTAAGTCAGTTTGGGTGTCCAAATAGGGCACCAGTCGCGGCCCACGGGGTTGGGTCGTGACAAATGGACATTACACCAGGATGAAGGTAGGCGATGGGGTATGCTGACAACAAATAGCTCTGAGTCATTCAATGGTTTGTTAAAATCTGCACGCGGACTACCTGTCACCGCAATGGTGAGAATGACATTTAAGCAGGTTGTGGAGCGGTTCGTCACTCGATCAAAAGAGGCCAAAGCATATGCAACAGAAGGTCTAAGATGGTTGCCAAAACCGTCAACACTGTTCGAGCACCACAAATATAAGGCTCAGAAACATGACCGGATGGAGTACAACCCTGCAGAGCACATATTTGAACTCACAACAAGTGTACACCAAGGTAAAGGAGGTAACGTCCATACAATTTGTGAGATTCCAAGAACATGCACATGCGGCAAGTGGCAATCATATCACATGCCATGTTCTCATGCCTTCAAGCGTTTCATCACAATGGGAAAGAACGCCTCCTCGTACATGGCTGAGGAATATATAGTTGAAAATTATACAAGAACGTATGTTGGAAGGTTCTACCCACTTGGCGGTGAGATTTATTGGCCACCGGATCCATTTTCAATGGTCGCAAATAAAGCATTTATCCGTAAATTTAGAAAGAATGCATACTCACGTATTCATAATGAAATGGATGTTCCACCGGGGAGATACACTCGAAAATGCTCATTTTGCAATTATGTTGGTCATGATAAGCACACGTGTCCCTTACGACATGGTGGTCAAACTACATCTCGCGGTGGAAGTACCTCTCGTAGTGGAGGAAACTTTCGTGGTGGAAGTATCTCTAGTGGTGGTGGCACGTCTAGCGGTGGTGGGGGAAGATCAAATCAAGGGCATTAATTGATGAATGTTTTTTAAGATTTTTTCTTACTTTGATGATTGTATGATTATGCTGTTACTTTGAAGAATATTAGTATGTTAAGTATTTTCATCTACTCAAGGTTATGAATGAATGATGCAATTTAATTAAGTTTTTTTTTTTGTATGAATGCTGTCATTTTGAGAAACTTTTGATTAATTATTGATGATCAAATTTAAGTATTCGCAAAGAACTTCAAGATAATGTCGCCGAACCTTCAAACGAAAATGGCGTTCGAGTACTTTTCAGCCACTAAAACGGCCATCCGAACTTTTGCGTATCCTTGATGTATTGATCCTACCTTATTAATCGCACAAAAATAAGTATGGTTCTATATAAAATATTGATGTTTCGGGGTTGCGAAGCATGATTAATCTATGGTCAAAATACGTTAAAAAGACAATGGAAGAAGGGTTAACTAAAAGGGTTGGAAAAAAAAAACAAAGGCACTATAGCGCAGTAAATTACTGCGCTATATAAGTTCTGTTTGCACACTATAGCGCAGTAATTTACTGCGCTATAGCAGTTAACGGCTCCGTCTCCGTTACTGCTATAGCGCAGTAAAATACTGCGCTATAGGTAGTTTTGTAACTTTTTTTTTTGTTGGGGTATTTTGGTTCAAAATGATTTTTATAGGGCTATTATGGTTCCGGACCCATGTTTCTAGTAATTGGCTTGATTCTTCTAGTCATACTACCATTTAATTACTTTAAGAAAAAAAATATTTGTTCAGTCAATGGCAATGACAGTAATATGTGGAATTAGGGATACTTGTTGCATAGATCAAGAAGAAAATGACAAAAATTGTCCCTTGTATTTGGGGTAGGCTTAAAATGGTTCTTTAAATTTGGGTTAATATAGTTTGGCCAAAATCGAAATCCGAAGTTTTTGAATTTTTTCGAATTACAGAGTCAATTCAAATTTAACTTTTAAATTTTAGATTTCAAATTTGGGACTTTGTCCGAAAATTCAAAAAAATTATACCTTATATTTATCCCGACCATTAGACATAAGCCCATATACGTACCTAATACTAAGTCTAATACATACTCTACTAATCAATCAATAATATTAGGGGTGGGCACGGTACGGTATACTGATTACCATATCGAAACCGAAATTTTTGATACCACAATTTCGGTATTATGGTATTGGGTATGGTATTTGGTATGAATTTTTGAAAAGTTTGGTATTTGGTATGGTATTAGGTATTGATAAAGAAAATACAGAAATACCGAATATCATACCGAAAAATTCCATATAGTTACATATACAATTCATATATATATGTATAATTAGTATTAGTACAAATTAATTATTTAGATGTTGGAATTACTTGTAGTTTCTTTTAAATATTTTTTCATGTGTAAGATATGTTAGTATGATATAATTGATTGAAATGCCCTTTTTGTGTACCGAAGTATATATATCTTGATTGAAATGCCTTTTTTGTGTTATTGATTAATGAAGGGCATTGCTTGTATTTTCTTTTGAATATTTTTACACATGTAAGGTGTTAGTATAATATAATTGAGACGTTTTTTGAATAGCCGAAGTCTTAATTCTTTATTATATGTATATATGTAAGTCGTAGTCGAACAAACTATGGTTACCGAATTACCGTACCGCAAAATACCGAAACCGAACTTAAAAATATCGAACCATACCGAATTAATTTGTTATGGTAGTGATATAGTATTTTTAAATACCGAAAATCGAAATTATCAAACCGAAATTTCAAATACCGTACCATATCGTACCATGCCCACCCCTACATATTCAATATGCCCTATTAGGCTAAATGATGGTGCAAATTGAGACGCATTCATTGTGGCCGTATTTTGTTACTATTTTAGGAGTTACGTTCTATCAATAGGTCATTAAAGATTTGTACTAATTGTTCTCTAAATCGCACAAAATTTATAAGAATCCTGTAGTGGTTGACTTGAATATAACTGTTAGAAGTATGTCGATATGATCTATTTGGACATGATTTCACTATGTTTGGACTTGTTAATTCTCAAGCTCTAATGCTCTTTTGCTTGGAATTTCCTTGATAATGATTACATTGCTTACATAAAATAGTTTATTTGGATGATTATGGTGGAAATGAGGAATTACTAAGCAAACTGACTTAAATTGTTTATTTGGTAGTCTATATATAAATAATTGCAAAATAAAGGCCCGGTGATGTGGCAAGCTCTAGAGTCAGATTTTGGATTTATCTTTTTCCTCAATTTTTTGCTTTTCTAACCCTTTATTTTGCTTTAATTTGTGTCAAAAATTCCAAAAGCCATCGGTTATGAACGGATCTACTATTCCACTCCGAACAGTCGCAACTGTTTACGAAAGCAACCAATAAACAAAAGAACTTACTCGCTGAGTCGCTATTACAGAATTACAGTCCCTAACGCCTCATCATTTTTTCCCAAAAACTTTTTTACGATTACTATTAATTTAATGCTTACAATTTCTATGACAACATTCAGTGTATAGTTACAATATAATATTCTACGTGAAGCATTTTATTCACTGAATAGAATCATGCGCATGCAGTTGTGTGATATTTTCATGTAAGTTCCATCCGTGTATGATGATTCATTTTCCCCATATGCATTCATGCCTCTGCTCTGTTTGTCAAAGACATATTCAATTGCTAAGTGCGTATCATTAATATTTACGTATACCTCATGTTATTTTATTCTGCTAACATCCTAACTTAGATTTTCCTGGACATATTTAAAGGATTTGATTTCCCGAAAAGGGTGAAGGCCAGGGACGCTTTGTGACTTTCGGTGTTTCTTATTTCACTACACTCTTGAAGGTGCAGTGATCTTTCTCTATTTCCGATCTTGTAGAACCTATGCTTATTCATGTATTATATTTTACTATTTTTGCTTAGTTATTTTTCTTCAAGTTTATTTACCGTGTAATTATTTTTTAGTTGGCATTTGGCATTTGACATTTAAATTGAACACAATTTTCATTCAAATTCTTTTTGCATGTTGTTTAATATATATATGGCTCAATAATCAAACTTAAACAGTGAAGAAAGATTTGCATTAGAGGTATCTGAATTTTATAACTGGTGTTATATGTGTGATCTTCTAGCTATAGCCTTCAAAATAATGTATTCGTCCACTCTGATGATATGAATTTCGAGGCCAGAATGATGAGGTATTGAAATAGTATAATAATCTATTCCGAAAAATAATATTTTTTCCCTTAAAAAATCTGAAGTAAATATAAAAACTAAAGTTTTTATAATCATACAAATATAATGATATCTTTAAGACTACAAGTTTTAAAAAATAACCTTCTTTCCTTCTTTATTTCTGTTTTTCTTTCTATCTTTCTTTTAACAATGTCCCAAGTCAAATCAACAACAACAACAACATACCCTGTGTGATCCCACAAGTGGGGTCTGGAAAGAGTAGAGTGTACGCAGACCTTACCCCTATCTTGCCAGGTAGAGATGTTGCTTACGATAAACCTTCGACTCAAGTAATGGAGGAAGTATATGAAAAAAAATAAAAAATAACATACTTGCAAAATTAATTTTCTTGGAAAATAGAAAAGTTACTCAATACTCAGTATTTATGAAAACTCCGAGATTTCAAAATATGTTTAATTACCTTTAGGTGAAGAGTATATTATATTATAAGTTGGTACGTATATACATATCATGAGTGTTATTTTAGCACATCAAAGAAGCAAAACACTTAATTTTATTTATTTATATGTATAAACATGCTAATTTATTTATTCTATTTCGTCTAAATATAATTACAAACAAGATTACCTATTTCAAACATATAAAAAAAATTAATCTATGAATGCGCGAAGCACCTAGATATACACTATACTATAATACCGATTTTAGGAAAGGTGATGCACTTTCTAAGACTAGAAAACACGTTTTTTCTTTTCCTCATATTTTTTCTTTTCACTATATTTTGTTTTGTTTCAAGACGATTGAGGTGGTATTTATTTGTGGTAAAGTTCACGAGCCTCTATCTCACTATACGTTTAGCAGTTGCTTATATACTAAAGTTAACAATTCATAATAACTTTCGATAACTTATTATAATAATTAGTACTTAGAAACATGTACATGCAATATTTTATATAGTATTAATGTCTTTTTCCTTTTCAATTTTTTCATTATTAGGATTCTACATGTTCCTTTTCTATTTATTTCAAGATAAAAGAATTAGAAAACTGCACTTCCCTTTGTTTTATTTTCTGGTGCTTTTTGGTATATTTGAATATTTTTATTCTTGAGAATGACTGTGATATATGTCATTCATGAAATTGAAGGTTTTATACTTTTAATGGATAAAAAATAGAAGAAGCAATGTTTGGTTATTGAAAAAGAGATTAATTGATATTGAGAAAAAAATTACATCTGAAAACAAATATTATGAGCGGAGAATATAAAGAAGATAAAATAAATAGAAAGTAAAAGTCTTCTCTAATCATTCATTGGGGTTTTTCGAAATTTGCACATAATAATGTCAAATACTTTATATTTATAATTCAGGCCAATTTATAAAACGCGCACATATACCACCAGAAGTTAAACTTTGGATGTATTTTTAATCAACTTTTTAAGCTTTTACATGAGTTTTAAGTATTTTTAGTTTTAATATTCAAATATTACAAAATATTATTTCATGAGTTTAATGAGATTTATTAATGCCGCGCGAAGTGCGGGCATTTCCCTAGTTCATTTATATATATAAGAAGAAGAATCTCAACTTATCAGCTCAAAATCCATAATTCAAAATCCAAAATAACCAAACTAATTTATCTGAAATGAACTTAAAAAGGCCGATTCGATCCAAACTTATTTCGACCGTAATCCAAAAATCAAAAATTCAAATCGGAGTTTTCATATCCATTCTGGATTGTCTGAACGCCCGCCCTAATTTGAATATACCCTGAGCAGTTTTTAGTTCTTAAGTTTGTAAACATGAACACTTCTAGTCTCCATCAAATATTTAACAAACTCTGATCATTGTGTTTAACATCATTTATATATAAAAAAAAAAGACTAAACATGATCCAGCCACAACCACGAAGCAGTACAGGTGGGTAGTGCATCGTGACCGTGAAGGGTCGGATCCCGGCTAACTCTCCTTCGCGAGCAACTAAACGTTACATTAGCTATATGGCGGTTATCTTTGTTTTTTCGACAAAACCAAACACTATATTATCTTCTGCCGGAATTACTTATTCTAATACACTACCACAACTAAATGACCTGTAACGGTTATAAATAATCTCACTGTATTTCTGAGTTATGTTCTGATCTATATACTTTGTCACAGACATGTAACCTAAGGTGGAGAGAGTTAGGATGGTGGTATATATACACATGGCCCAATTTTTAAGTCCATCCGTAGAACAGGGAGATTTCCCTATTCATACATGAGTGTATTTGATATCCAATTATTCAACTTTAATTATCCTGGTGAGAGTTTGGATATCTAATAAACATATTGCTAGTCTTCAGCAAAAAATATACAAGATAGTAAAGTAGCATTTAGTATTATGCTATTTATATTCTCTAAGAAGAAAATGTGTCCAACGTTCTTAATTAATAGGAAGTAGTAAAAAAGTTCTCCTTGATCGGTATTGTCTCTTACATATGGTGTCATAGCTTGGATGGCTCGTTTCTATCCTATATTTAGAGAAGCTATGATGTTCTCCTAATGGCTTGAAATTTCATTCTCCTCCTGCAATCTTAGAAACTTTTTATCTAGTATTCTATCAAGGTTACAACCATTAGACTCAATTGACAGATAAATTGGAAAGCAACTAGCCTACCTAGAATACATAATTAATTACTAGACGGATTGGCTGGCCATGAGTTTACCTTAGCTCGAGTTTTATGACGCTAGTGGCAACCCGTGACAGGTGAATCATGACATGAATTTCAAAGAGTTACATGACGGCCAGTTGATAATTTAGGTGCTTAGTATGCCTCAGTAAGTCTTTGTATGAGGAATTAAACTTCATATGGCGGTCACAAGCTGTACGAAATAAATGTTTGAACATTCAAGGCCGAAGGATCGGTGAAATCAATTAAAGCTCCTGAAGAAAAGAGCCGTCTACGTTGCAGAGAATTGGGGTCATGACATAGCTTCTGACCCTAATTTTATTTTTACTTTTAACTCTATATAATTCACAGGCTCATGCAACTATGCTATAACGGGATAATCTTCTTATCTGTACTCCCTATCAAAGCAAGCAAAATCATAATTAACTTCAACTCTGAATGTGTGATACTCTTAAGTTGAAACAAAAATACGTACATATCAATCTTGTCTGTATTGACTTGGTGGCCCAACATATTAGTGTGAGTTCATTTGCTATTACTTGGTGGCCAAATTGAATCTCTGCGATATATCCTTATTCAACACTCCTTGATTTAGGTAATTATGAGGGGCTTGATTCGGCATCATTGCTTCCTTTATTCTTACATAAACTCCAAGTATAATTGTAAGTTTGTAACTATTTGGCCTTTAAGTACTTTTAAAAACTCTCCCGAAGTTTTGTCATCAAATATAAGGATCTTGGTATAGCAATTGACACACACTTAGCCCATTCAAAAGGGTGCTCTTGAACTTTTGACCCCGCTTATCTCATGATAAACCTTAAATGTTATAAGTAAGGGTGTCTAACGGAACGGAACAATTTCAGTGGGACAGGCAGAACGAAAACTTAACAGGATAAGGAGGATCGAGACGGACAGAACGTTAGGCTCATCCCATTCCACTAAGTTAACTGGACGAGGATAGACTTAAGAGGATCGATAGGGGGACTAGGATGGAAGTGGCACGAGATAGGGGGACGAAACACTAGTCTCATCCGATCCCACTAAGCTTACGGGATGGGACGATACGGTTCGGTACCGGGACGGGATATTCCGTCCCATTAGTAAGTAAGACAAAACTTAGAAGTTTTGCAAGCCGGTGAAACGTTAAAGACCACCCAGGCCATTCTTGTAAATCAGCTCTTAATTGAGGGTCAACCAAATGGCTATTTTTGCCAATTTTTCCCGCGTGTTGTGGCCTAAGTAATAACATAAAAGCCGTTCTTGTTCCACTCGTAGCGGGAAAGAAAGAGGCATTCTACTATGGCGCCACTTACGCAAAGCTCTCAACCATGGGTCGAGAAATAGTAACATTCTCTCCTTCCAAATTAAACTAAAACTCCTTTCTTTTTGCATATTTCCTTTCTTGATTATGTAACTATTTGAGTTTCTACCATTTGCAGTCGACCGAAACAAGTTAAGGACGTAGCTCACCAGGATGAGGTCGTTCGAGTCCTCACCAACACTCTCGAAACCTCTAACGTAACCAAATTCCTTCTATTCTTCAGTTTCATTATTTGATTGGTTTATTGCTAAGCACATTATACACTTCTTAGGGTTTTTCTCTTTCCCCTAAATTTTCTGTTTGTGTACACCATCAACATACAAAATTCAGACAATTGTAATTAAGTTGTACATACACCTCGTTATCACTGACATGAAAAATCTGTTTTAATTGCTCAGCGTAACCAAATTCCTTCAATTTTGATTTCTATTTAACAATTTTATGCTAAACACGTTGAACACTTGCTAGGGTTTTCTTTTTCCCCTAAATTTTGTGTTTAAGAATTGGGAAAATTACGCTCTATGTCTACTAGGAGAAGATATTTACACATTTTGAGTTTGTAAACCCGGTTTTAGCCCATAATTGCGTATAAACACCTTTTATACAAGGTTGATACATTATTTATAATTTTTTCCCCAGGTACAATGTTGTATAAACTGAAAATATGGCGACGTGGCGTAATATTTTATGTTGGGCTGTATATTTTTCAAAACTTCCCGATATTTACTGTGTACATCATCAACATAGAAGATTCAGTATTCTTTAGGGCGCACTACTATGAAAAATGCAAGTAGTTAAGTTGGGCATAAACCTTGTTATCACAGGCATGAAAATTTGTTTTAATTGCTCAAGTTGCATGTAATCTTTTTACTATTTTCTTTAGAGCCTTTTTGGTTTAGTTTTGGTTGCTAAAGTGGTGATTTTTACGCTTCTTTGTTGTTGTTGTTGTTTTTTTTTTTTTTTTATAGTGCCCGCATATGTTGTTTTATGGTCCCCCTGGAACTGGAAAGACGACGACTGCTCTTGCCATTGCCCATCAACTTTTCGGGTATGTTTATGTCAAATATGGATTTACTTTTATATTGCTATAGTTAGTATTAATGTTATTTTAGATAATTGTAGTTCTGATTGAGTTGATTATGGATAAGTATCTATTTGTCTGATTACTGAAAATCATTTTGTACTGTAGCAAAGAAAGTATTTTTTGATGTTAATATCATTTAGCAAATTTTTAATTCATTGGAATTGACTATGAATAAGTCTTTACAAATCTGATTCCTGGAAATCCCTTCTGGGCGCCTGACGACCAATTGTGCTAGTCACTACTTCCCATTGGTGCTGAGTTTCTATCTTACACTGATTATAGCTTAGCAAAGAAAGTAATTTTGTTCTTCTGCTAAAATTTGATTCGAAATTGAAGTGAAAAGGGGAAAAGGTCTGGAACTTTTGAAATAATTACACTACTTTTGGAGCAATTTAAACTCTTCTTTTGTTTTCAAAGAACAATACTGAGTAATAATGGAACTTTGGGACATCTATTGTTTTTCTACTTTTTTTCTAGAATTTGAGAAGACTTTAACAGCTGGCTCCCTTGCTTAAATTTCTAGGACCTGCATTTAAGTTCTAGATTATCATCTCTGCTGCCAGTTTTTGCTGTATTTAGGTGTCTTCACCTAGTCACATTTCTACATGCATGTTCTCTCCATGATTCATAGACAAAGACAACTAGGATTGTGTTGTTTAAAAGCATTGGGCCAAGAAAAAGTATTTACTTCCTTGATTCAATGTTCATATGCTGTTTAAGATTTTAAAGAGTACTTGAGGAATGTAGAACGTACAGGCCTATTGGTTTTTCTAATCCCTATACTTAGTTGTAGTGATTCTTCTGGAACCTGTCAACTAAATGTAACAAGTTTAAGAGACGAACGTTTCCTTCTTTGAACATTTTGATTGGTAAAATCCTCCATCTGACAAGAATCTTCTCGGTGGGTTTCATTGTGAGCTTCTTGTGCTGTTTTTGAGACTACTGGATACATTTTCCCTTGGATAAGTGGCTATTCATATCTTCTGACATTGAAGAGAAATCATATTGTCAAACTTAGGCCTAATGAGTTTCTGCTGTTCGGTTGTTTCCTTTTTCCTGCCATACTTTCTGTATGTACATATTTTCATCTTCTAATGAATTCTTCTTTGACAGACCTGAGCTGTACAAGTCGAGGGTATTGGAGCTAAATGCTAGTGATGACCGTGGTATCAATGTAGTTCGAACAAAAATTAAGAACTTTGCTGCTGTTGCTGTAGGTTCTAATAGGCAAAGGTGAACTTTCGTCTAGTCTAGCTAAGTTTTTAACGCATTTTAAGCCTCTCTTTACTTTGTTGTTTAACAGCATAGCTTACTTACTCATTTCAGTGGTTATCCCTGTCCACCTTTTAAGATCATAATCCTTGATGAAGCAGATTCAATGACTCAAGATGCTCAAGTGAGTTGCTTTACTTTTACTAATAAACTATGCAAATTTGACCTAACACTCGGGTTTGCAGAATGCCTTGCGACGCACTATGGAGACATATTCAAAAGTTACAAGATTCTTCTTCATTTGTAATTACATCAGCAGGTTTGGTTTCATTCTGCAATTGTTCGATCTTGTTGATATTTTCTGTTTCTATGTCTTTCCAATTTCCTTTGCTCTTCTTACAGGTCTGTTTATTGTAGAACAGATAGATTGATTATTGTGCCCCTGAAAGTCAGCTTTACTGTTTCTGTTATCATTTTCGTGATGGAAGAAAATAAAAATAAAGAAGGGGTGTATATTCTATGGTCTGCACTATTGTAGAATTGCCGTCATATTGCCAAAATCTTAAATAATTAAAGAATTCTGGAAGCTGATTAAAGGCTTTCGTGAGTTCCATATAAACAACTAGATCAAAGTTCTATCTTGAAGTGATCCTTGAATAGTTATGGTGAAACTCAATTGAGTTTTCTGTTTTAGCTATTTTTTTCCTGTTCTCTCCTAGGTATAGGAAAGCTGAAACAAGCTCAGTGACGAAAGTCGATTATGTGGCTAAGTGGAAGTAGTATTTCGTATCATACTTCTCTGTCTATGAAATCAACCTTCTCTTTTCACTTGAAATGCATTTTGCCTAGTTACAGCATTTGATGAAATTATTTTGCAAACAAAACTTGTGCTGATGCTTTTTTTGGTTTATTTGTTTGTGGCATTGTGGTATGAGGATTACTTGAGACATTAAATAGTCTAACCGCAATGTGAATATTGGCGGATAAGTGCCAGTATACCAGTGCTATCAGTTTCATCCACTCTCTTTCTTTTGCAAATTTTGTGCCCCGGCTTTCTTTTTTTCAGTTTGGTCTTCTTTAAGCTGTTTGGATGGTATGAGTGAAGTAAGACAGTTTGGAGTGGAACAAAATTGTTTCACTATGAAGATAGGACAATTTTATCATGATGAAACTGAGATATGAAGGGCTAGTTACGACATTGTTTTCTATTCTATGGTATTATAGAGCACCAGTATGTGTAGGAAAAATAAACACATTAATCATAACTACTGCAACCAAAGATCGCGTTTTGGGCTTGAGAAACTATGTATCTGAAGCTGTAACTAGATGCCTCTGCTGTCATGAGTGGAATCTTTTTCCATAAGTTTGGGATTTGCTAGATGGGAAAAAGGTGCATCTGTGGTTTGACTTATCTAGCCATTACCATATATATTGGTTTGGAATAAATGCAAGTTTTAAGATGAACGCCTGCCAAAAGTCATTTTTGTTAAAAGAAGAGATATTTTAGTTTTTTGAGGATTGACATTTGTGCTCATTTTGTGGTCAACTTGAGAGATCTTTCAAGCTTTCTGTTGTATGCCCTTAAGCTTTAGGAAGGAATAGGGAAGATAATGATAATATATCATGGAGAGAAATTGTATCGAATGCTCAATGCTCTTCGCTGGCTTATGACCTTCTGGTCTTGTCACGTCTTCCCTTCCTGAATAATGATCTTTTTTTTCCTTTTCCACCTTTACGCGCAAGTCATTGGCTTCTAACACTATCCTATTTAAGAAAACTTAACTTTTTTTTTTTAGGAGGTTTATGAAACTTAGTTACCAGTGCATAGTCGACAAGAACCTACCGGCATTCGCCATACGAATAAGTTTGACTTAATCATTTGTTCATTTACATGAAATAAGGGGTGGTTACGTGGACAATTTTTTTTCCCCTAGGCAAAAAATACTTTCTGTCGTATGGTGTTTGCTTTTTTCTTTTCTTATAAGTAAGCCATTTTCTTTGCTGACAAAAATTTGATACGCTTAAATTACACCTATTAATGGTATAACGCGGACGTTGTCAAATATAGTAACCCAACAAGGTTGGGGTCGAATCCCACAGGGAATATGGTGTGAAAAGGTTACTAAAGTCATAGGATGCTAAACTTAGGTCTAATGTCTTAATCCGATGGTTTTGGCAATAGTTGGTTTTTCTATATGACTAATTGCTATCTAGTTGCTTTGGTGGAAATTTATGGTAAAAGAAACTAAGGTTGTGTCCCTGTTAGATAGAGTGTATGATCATGGGTATTGATCTTGATATACTTCTAATGGATCATTATATGAATGCACTTAATCTCTATATGAATCTCTACTATTTCCCAATAAATAAAGATTATCTCTTTCTATGATTTTCCCAAATATAAGAAAGTAACTATGAAGAACGATTAATCATGCCAAGTAAATTCTTCTTATTCCTAAGTGAATTTATTAAACAAAGTTTAAAGCTTTGAGTCCTTGTTATTTATTCTTACCAACCCTAATTATTTTCCCAAATAAATCAAGGTTTATGGCTTTAATCAATGTTTGCAACCATTAATTATGAATGAAGAATAAATAAACCCTAATAATCCATTATGTGTATATCAATCACAACCCAATCACACAACACCCATTATTGGGTTCACAACCCTAGTAAGGGAAATTAGCTACTCATGACAAAGAACAAGAAATAAGAAATTGAAGAATTCATAATTGCTTACTTTGGAAGAAAAGAGGAATTGATAATACTTGAATTGATGTTTGAACCTTCAAAAACTAGAGAGTATTTAGTGTTCTAAGCCAAAAGTCAAAATATAATAACTGATAACTATGAAAACCCTACAATGACTATTTATAGGTTCTAAAAACGTGAAAGTTGCAGATTTGCACTTTGGTCCCCGTCGATACGAAATACGGTCCGTAAAGTGAAATACGGACCGTAAACCAGTTTACGACCAGGTCTTCCTTCCAGTTTTGAGCAACTTCAATCTCTTGAGATACGGACCGTAAATTGGTTTACGGTCCGTAAACTGCCCAGTCGTCTTTCAACTTCCAAAACTTCGACTTTCTGCCAGATGCTCGAATGGTTAAATACGCTTTGAAATACGGACCGTAAAAGTTGTTCGTAAATCACCATTTCCTCAGCCTGCCTTTCTGGTTCTTCTTATTCTTTAATAGGCCCGTGTTTAAGAATACGGTCCGTAAACTGAGTTTACGACCACTTCTGCACTTTCAACTGTTTTCATTCCGAATCTGTTCCGTTACCTGAAAAACACTAAAAACCACGTAAAATCACATAGACTTGCTTAAAAACAAGTAAAACTTATAGCCGAAAAGCATCGATTGTGGCGTAAAATCACGCCACATCAACAACCCCAACTTAAAGTATTTGCTTGTCCTTAAGCAAGCCATACAAAACAACGATTCAATCTAACACCTAGATATCATAGAATAACAATATCTACATTGGTTTTGACTCTGAACTACCGGCATGCATGTTCTTCTTCAAAGGACCACCCCAATTTTCTATTTTAAAGCAATATACATAACTCAAGAACGCTATGACTAACAATGAAGCTTCAATGCCTGACATTACATTATCGAACACATTATGATGCACACAAACGCTACTTTAGGCGGTCACTTTAGTAACCTTTTCACACCATATTCCCTGTGGGATTCGATCCCAACCTTGTTGGGTTACTATATTTGACAACGTCCGCGTTATACCATTAATAGGTGTAATTTGAGCGTATCAACATGGTAAGTTATTGATCTGAGTACATTATTGGTAGAGCATTAATAAATTGAATAATCTTCTTTGGTGTAGGATCATAGAGCCACTCGCTTCCAGATGTGCAAAGTTTAGATTCAAGCCACTTACTGAAGAAATAATGGGCAGCCGAATATTGCATATTTGTAAAGAGGAAGGTCTTAATCTAGATTCAGAGGTTTGGATGTAGTAACTTGATTCCTTGTTATAAAAGCTGTTTGCTTTCTTTCATTTAAATGATGGTTCGATTGTCACTTTGGTATTAAGCTATATATAGGAGTGTCTTATCTGATTGCAGGCTCTTTCTACCCTCAGTTCCATTTCTCAAGGTGATCTGCGAAGGGCTATAACATACTTACAAGTAAGATGAATTTTCTGCCTTCTACATTTTTCGAATAAAAGGAAAAGAAGCTAAAAGAAATACTGGTTGCCTTAGCAAAAATAACAAGAAAAACACCTATAAAAAGAATCATTCTTCAGGAATCAGAAGAAAAGATTTTGCTTTTGGAATTGCTATCTTCACTTAAATTCAAGGCAAATGTTGCTTATCGAAAAAAGGCAAATGTCAGCAGAATTGGTGAATGGAAATTGTAAGAAGAATTGTTCTAGATTATATCTTTGGATTATGTAGTGGAAAGAACAAGGATAAGAACTGTATATATGCAGTTTTAGTTATCTTCACTGAGATGAAAAAATACGTAGGACTGAAGAAGTAAGGGAGTAGTCTCGTTTATTGATAGGGAAAAAAAGGAAAGAGTGGGAGCGTCGTATACATAACCAATATCATAGTGCCACTTGTTAAGCTATGAGTTCTAGAATGCAAATGAAGCTTTCTCTATTGTTCTGTGGCAGGAATAAAGTATATCCAATTTCAAGCCTGTGTTTTCTTACCATCTCTTACTTCCTGACTAGACTATCAACCGTGAAAAATTGATTGGTAATATTTTAAATTGCTGCAGAGTGCTGCTCGGTTATTTGGATCTTCCATATCAGCAAAGGACCTAATTAGTGTGTCTGGGGTAAGTTCATATCTGGTTCTGTAGTATTAGTTTGATAGTCTTTATACCAACTAGGGGATCATCTGTATTACCTTGATGTATATAATATATAAGTAGCTAGCAGTATAGATGTATTAAGACATTCTCCTTATTAATATATTTTTTTTTTATGTGTCGTTCTAAGTTATCCCCTTTTTTCTCTTTTTCCAATGAAGGCTATTATGAATTTCAGCATCTTCTTTGGCACCTGAGCTTTTGATAATTGGGCTATGCTGATGTGCTCAATCTGAGAGAGTTTATTTGCCAGTTTTAGGAGGAGTAGTAGTTAATACTGAAGAAAAAGAAGAGAAGATATTTTTGGAAGTGTTGCTTGATTAGTCCTTTAAGCTCTGAGGATAAGATAATGTCTTTAAATATCTCAAAATGAGAAAGCAAGCATAGAATCCTTTTGATTGGTGTCAATATTTAAGGATTCTTAAATGAAAATCTACAGATTCTAATATAGAACCTTCGACAATTTCTTAATAATGCTCTTTAAATTAGAGCATCCATACTGTATACATATCTAAAGTCATGGCTCAATGCTCTACTGAGAAATTGTCTGAGTTAGCTGGCCCAATTCCAAGTTTGTATACTTGCTCTACACTTGGGGGAGAGTGTAGGCCCACCCTTCTGCTCTGTTCCCACGTAAATGCTAGGGTTTTACAGTTGTTTTAGGCACTGACGTGCAATTACTATGATCAGGTCATCCCAAATGAAGTTGTTCAGGCCATATTCTCAGCTTGCAGAAGTGGCAATTTTGACTTGGCAAACAAAGAAGTGAACAATGTCATTGCTGAAGGATATCCTGTTTCTCAGATGCTGTCTCAGGTCTCAATATCTGTTTATCATCTCATTTTACATTCAATTGTGCCAACATTTTGTACTAATATGCTGTTTCTTTCAGTTGTATGATATAGTAGTTGATGCAGACGACATTTCTGATGAACAGAAAGCAAGAATATGCAAGAAATTTGCTGAAGCCGACAAGGTTATTCCTCTTCTTCATCTTACTTTAGTAGTATTATTGTTAAGAGTAATTATTATAATTTCTACTCATTCTTACATTTATATTTTATTTTTATTTTTATTTCCTCAGTCTGAAAGTATGATGAGTTTAGAACTACGAGGGTCAAACATTTAATTTTCAGCATCAATTTGTACATTGATTTCTTAATTTGTAGGCAGTAGAATTTGTTTCGCACTTGGAAAAGGTTTGTAGAAGTTGTAGTGGAAAGTATAAAACTTGTTTTGACTCTTTAAATGGTAATAGTGTTTATAATATTAGACGAGTATTTTTTTTGGAGAACCGAGTACTGACTAATGTATAGTTGTGTGCTATGAATTCTGCATTATTGATTAGTGTAATCTGAAGCTTTCCCCATGAATTAGAGTTCAGCTTTGCCTTTTCTGTTTCGAATGTATCAGCATCATAGAATTGACTGTACTTGGCAAAGTTAGCTGAACAATTTACAAGGATGTGCTTATTGTTTCCTTTTTCTGCAGTGTCTTGTTGATGGAGCAGATGAGTATTTGCAACTTTTGAATGTTGCAAGCACCACAATGCAAGCGCTTAGCAACATGCCGCAGGACATGGTATTTTGAATTTGTATTCTGCTATGAACTCTAGGAAAGTCACGTTATCGACAGGTTATTTGGTTTATTGGGAATCCTTTAATATGGTTTGCTTTCTAGTCTTTGCCTCGTAAATTTGTCTACGTAGTAACGGCTTATATTTGCATGACATTGACCTGTAGTTCGATTAGATTATAAGCAAAATTATGTGGTTGCATATGGCATCAGGGTCTTCTTTTCATTTTTATATGACGGCGTTTGATTGGCCATGAAATTTAAAGCAATAAAAAAAATTCTTTCAGCACATCAAAAGTACCTTTAAAACTTGGGTAAATCCGTCGAGTTTTACACCAACCCGATCAGTACAAGATATGTCTTCCACACACACATAGTTGAGTGATAATCATCTCCACTTTAATTTTCAGTGTAGAGATTCAATTTTTTGGTTTAGTGTGAACATAGTGCGAATAAGTATTTAATAAGAGAACTTGTGGTATTAGATATGTCATTGATATTTTTATGGCTGTAAGATCACGTCATTAATTTAAAGATAAAAGTCTCAAATAGAGGAAAGTGGAATATTATTCTGAAAACATATTAATATGAAAGAGTACATATAAAATGAATAGAGTCACTCATTAGTCACTTTCAATCAACAGTATCAAAGTTAAATTGACTTTTTAGTCGCTCTAAGAGCTCCATTTTTAGTTCTACTAATTAAGTAATGTTTGTTAACACTCCCAATCCTCGCGGCGGATTTAGATGGACCTGTTTATTGTCATTTTGTCATGCGCGAGCCTAAAGTCCTGACGAGATGTTTGTTTGACTCTTGATTACTTTTATTCAAATCTACACATAATGCCCGTATATCATACTCCTTTCCACAAGTCTTGCACAAAATTATTGAGACAATATCATTTTTAATTCCAAATCTCAAATCCGATTTTCCAAATTAAATCATATGCAAATGTTTCTTATCAAACATCTTGAATTTTCCTATCTTCTACACTGTCAAGTGTCAATTTACTAACAAAAAGCTTAGAAAAATCTTAAAAGCTTATTCAGTTTCTTTAATGAGAGTTCTAATCTATTACATACATTCTAAACCAGAAAAACTCAAAGACCCAATTTATTATCTCAATACAGTTTTACGTAGTATTCATCTCTTCTTATAACATAAAATTCTCACCTACATGCTTTGCAGCAGACAATTTATTTATTCAACAACTTTCCTAATAATCCTTTCAACTTAAAAGTGAATGAGCAATCAACACAGATAAGATATTACTATTTGCGTTTATCTAACAACTTTAGCTAATAACTTGATATAATCTTATTAAAGTACTTCTGAAATTGGTAAACATAAGTTCCCGTTTGATTTCATTATAAAGAAAACTAATACTCCGACACTCCGTATTTATATTATTTTCTTCATTTGTTGTTCAAAACTAGGAAAAGTCAAAACATAAAGGATGGGTGATTTGTCCTTGTTGAATACTAGAATTAATTATATAATTATAAGACAACCACAAATAAATTTTTACAATAAACATTATTTAGTGATCTGATTAAAAAAAATTACTATACTATAACAAGTTAAATTGTACATACAAAAATCTACATCATCCAATATATATATATATATATATGATATAAAATACTCCCTCCATTCCGTTGAAGAATGAAAAAAATACCACATCAGTGAAAAATGAGATGAGTGGTCTGCATATATAGACTTGGACAATCCTTGCTTTTGGGGTTAAGTTAAACCCACGATTCATTCTTTTCACATTCCAATTTATGTAATGATGATATTTGATTTGTAGCTATAAATTATTTCATTAAGATAAAATAAAAAGTTTACAATTATATTACTGAAATAGACTAAAAAGGAAAGTAGACATAAATTGGGATAGATAGAGTTATATTGTTAAGCCTATATTTTCTATGCGCGACATGCAGTTCTTTGAAATGACAAAACAAGGGTCCACCACGCCCCACTCGTTACGCCTTTGATCATGAAATCAGTCTTTATATTCTTCACTATATAATAATACACCCGCCCAAGACTGGTATTGGAAGGAAAAAAAAATACAACCGTAAGTAATGGAAATTGAAGCGGATGAATCATTTAAGAAGGCTGGAGCTATTCCATTTAAATGGGAAATCCGACCCGGTGTACCCAAGCTCCAATATTCACAGCCATCAACATCACCACTGTCGCACGACATTCCAGAAACCCCACGTAAGCTGAGACCTCCACCAGCAGCTAGTTTCAGTTTCCAACCACCAAATCCGGAGCCCCGAACCCGATCTTTCCGGTCAGCTCCACGGGCACGCTCCGAAAGGCACTATCTGCTGACCCGACCCTCTATGGGAGTTGTTGCATCAGATGGTTGCTTCCCCTCGAACACGAAGAAGAAGAAGAAGAAGAGGAGCAAGAAGACTGGACCCGAACCCGAATCCGAACCTGATTATATGTCGGATCTTGAGACGGTTTCTAGATGGTCTGTGTCGACCCGAAAGTCTGTTTCTCCATTTCGTGACTCACTTTCGTCTTCGTTTTCGTCACATGAGTCGTCGCCTAGACAACCTGTGAGTGATGCTGATTGGCTTGGCTTTGCTCTCTTTTAGAACATCACACTATTTTTGTTGCTCTTTTGGGTCTATATTTCCTTAGTAAATGTAGTACTTAGTAGTTTACTGTATAAGGATATGAGGGACTTTTAGTCCACAGTGAAATGGAATCGGTTATGATTCAATTGACGTGGAGAATAAGTAGGGAGCGCGAGAAGTAGCTGTTTATGCCTTCAAATACAAAATGAGGGTAGCATAATCCAGTGAATCAATCACTTCCTTTTGTTTTCATTTGAATATGTACGACGTACACACAGTTGGAGAAAAAAAAATTCATACTTGAGTTTGTTACATATCCAGTAACACACAACAAATTACCTTTAAATTCTTGTGTTGTTTTCACTTTTCAGCGTGCTATCTATCTTATTTCTATTTAGTACTATGTCATAAGAGATCATTTATACTGACATGCAATGTGGGCATACGAGGATGAAATGATCATAAGATTATCTAGTGAATATATTTTTATGACAAATATTTGGTTCATTGGACTAAGAGTATAATATACAGGGTAGGATATAGAAAATTATGTATTTGATTTAAGTTTGATACACTTTTATTTTTAAATTTTAACATTAGCTTTGTCAAAAGACTTTTGGAAAAGGACAAATATGTTATTTTGTTATTTTATCACGTGATTAGTAATCGCGTGATTGTTATCTCACATATAGTGTGATATAAAAATAATACTACAGTTAGGGAATAAACAAGTCAGGGATTATCCCCGGATTGCTATTCTCACAAAACACTTTTATAAAAAACGCTTTGAATAAGAAGCAATTCTCAAAATAAGCTCATTCTGACAGCTTGATCAAACATGTTCATCCTGCTACCATCTTAGCCCGGCATGTTTAACAATGAATTGCCACAAAGAAGAATATGTAAAAAAGAACCATGCGAATACTTCACCAATCTTCTTTTGGTGTGAATTGTTCATCATTGCCACGGAGAAAAATGGAAAGAGAAAAAAGTTCTTCCAAAAATAAGAATAATAATTTGGAATAATTTAAAATTTCAAAAATAGTGGTTGTGGATATTGTCTGGCTCCTCCGCAATTAAAGGCATCCTAACTTAATTCCTCATGCTCCTCAATGATTTTATTGGCTGAATGGCATGCCAAAGCAATTGTACTACCCACATTATTGCAATTGCAAAGTCAATATAAGCGACTTTAAATTTTATAGCTAGTCATAGTTTTTAGGACTGTGCAGCTCAATATTTAGTCATTAGTCATGAGGACTACAGAATCCAGCCCACGCAAACCCCCTCCCCCCCCCCCCCCCCCCCACCCCACAGCCCCACTTTTTTTTCTTTTTTTGTAACGAATATTTGAAAACAGGAATTTGGTTATCCTAAATTTTTAGAGATAAATATAGTTTTGGTTCGTCCATTATACAAAGTAGTAATTCTTTTCTCTCTTGGTTCCTTTTATGACTTTAGACAGGTAGCTTCAATCTGATTGAGCTTCCATATTTGGACTAATCTTAAACTGGACTAGCACGTTTACCCCCAACTTAAAGATTTGGCTTATCCAGAGGGGTAAATTTACCTTATAGAATTCTTTTCTTTTAAGCAAATAGTATGTTCACTAGATGTATCTTTACAAATGTTACTATTTCGCCTAAAAGAGTTGAGGACGAAGACATGCAAATATTAGATTATCGAGCTAAATTGTCAAGATTAGCCAACTTGGTTTATTATTTGGCGTAGTTTGCAATATTCGATAAACATTGAATCAATGTAAGTGAGCAAATTGTATATTTCTAAAATTTTCCCATATAAAAAGTGGATTATAGAGGAGCGGCCATAACCTTAGAGCACGTTTGGCAAAATTATTTTTGCAAATTGTGTCCTACACAATTTACCTTTTTTTTTTTTTTTTTTTTTTTTTTAATAAATTTCAATGAGGCTTTGTTTATATCGTGAAACTGTGCACGTTCCCCCCCCCCCCCCCCCCCCTCCCTTTCTCCTTCATCGGCCTCGTCCTCCATCTGCAACTTCATCTTCCCTAAACCCTTTCTTTTTTCCAAAAATTTGGTACTCCATCTACTTTGTGGAATCCCTTCGAAGTAGTTTCTTCGTCATATTGTTATCAACAAATATATCTTGAGGTGTTAATATTGTGAATCGACGAAGATTTGGGCAAAATTAAACTAGGGTTTATGTAAAATACAAGAGAGAGGAGAGAAAGTTTTTAGGAGCTTTTCGTCTTTTCATTCTCTGAAAAACTAACTTGTCCCAAGTGAAATAGGCCCGGGTTATATGTATACTGGGCCAAAGTAAAAGATACAAGGAAAATAAAGATACAAGGAAAAATCTGTACAATGAAAATGGGCCTAACTAATAAATAAATGGCAGCCTAAATGCCCACTGCTATGTACACGTCAGCCAACTGAGAAGAAGTAGGAACATGATGTAGGGATATAAGGTCATCAACTAACTTTGTACGAATGAAGTGGCAGTCCACTTCGATGTGCTTGGTCCGTTCATGAAATACCGAGTTTTTAACAATGTGAAGAGCAGCAGAATTGTCACAAAAAACAGGTACATGTGCTGAAAGAGTGAGGCCAAGATCACCTAACAACCTAACCAGCCAGACAAGTTCAGCAACGACTTTACTCATAGCCCGATATTCAGCCTCAGCAGATGATAGTGAAACAACAACCTGCTTTTTCGACTTCCAGCTAATAAGGCTACCTCCCAAAGAGACACAAAAACCAGAAACAGATCGCCGCGACTCGGGGCAAGAAGCCCAGTCACTGTCACAGTAAGCTTGCAAGGAAAAATCAGGGGAATTGTTGAGAAACACCCCCATGTCGTGGGTGCCCTTCAAGTGCCTCAAAACATGTAAAGTAGCAGACATGTGAGGGACACGAGGAGTCTTCAAAAATTGACTCAAATATTGTACAACAAAGCAGAGATCAGGTCGTGTATGGGTGAGAAAATTGAGTTTGCCAATCAAACTCCTATAGGACTCGGGTTTAGGCAAGATATCCCCACTATCAGACCTTAGCTTAACACATAGTTCAAGAGGAGAAACAACACTAGAGACATCAGTGCAACCAAATTCAGTAATAAGATCAAAAACAATTTTCTTTTGATGGAGCAGAACTTCTGAAGGGTGATACAGGATTTCAATACCCAAAAAATAGTTGAGAAACCCCAGATATTTTATTCGGAATTAAGCATCCAAAAATTGCTTAAGTTCTGAAATCTCACTAGAATCATTACCAGTCAAAATTATGTCATCTACATACATCGCAAGAAAAACAGTAGTAGAATCTGTGTGCTTGATGAAAAGTGAATAGTCATTGAGGGAATGAGAATATCCCCTTGAATAAAGGGCTTGAGATAGCTTGGCATACCACTGTCTTGAGGCCTGTCGCAGCCCATACAAGGACTTTTGAAGTTTGCAAACTAAAAGGGGAGCAAACTGATCAGACTTAGGATAGTCAACAGAAAGACCAGGGGGAAGCTTCGTATATACCTGATGTGTCGCGGATTTGTGGCACATTCGACGCCTTTTTACTATGAATTTTGGTTGTTTTCAAGTAAGTCTGGTTCTCGTTAATATGTTTTGTTGTGTTTTAGGAAAACAATAGCCCAAAAGCAAAAAGCAAAAAGCAAAGAACAAAAGAAAAATTGGCCAGAAATGAAGAATCGACGGTCCGTCGATCAGCCGACGAACCGTCCTTTGAAGCGTCGATAAGCTCGATTTTCCAGTGATGACAAAGTTGAAGACGACAAAGGACGGAGGCATCGACGAAGCGTCGAACTGATCAACGGTTCGTCGTTTGTGTCGTCAAGCAGGATCTTTCAACAAAAGGAGAAAAAGACGAAATACTCGACGGAGCGTCGAACTGGTCGACGACACCGTCGAATGGGACACATTACTGAAGGTACAAAGGACGGAGAAATCGACGGATCGTCGAACGATCGACGATCCGTCGATCTTGCTATCGGGGGAACTTTTGTCAGTTTCTGCTGTGCGTTTTTGGAGCCTATTTAAAGAACATTTTAGGTTTTTCTTTGCAGCCAGATTTTATTGTAACCACTTAAAAAGTTCCTTTGGTGGGTGAGCATTGAATACTCCCCTTTTGGAGCTTAGTGAAGACAACAAGATTCCATTTTCCATCATCTTTATTAAACTTTGTAAGCTTTATGTCTCATTTATTGCTTCCTACTTTTGCGACCATAATGTGTGAGTAGTTTCTTTAATCAAAGTTGTGGAACCAAATGATGGGTGCTATGTAATGGGTATCTAACATTGTATATATATATATATATATAATGGGTTGTGTTGTGTTTTATTATTTCTCGTATTCATTGTTCTATAAGTGGTTGCAAACACTTGTTCATGCACAAACCCTAGTTTATTTGGAAAGATGAACTAGGGTGTGATTTGAAATAATATAACAAGGACTCGGGGCGCTAACCCTCGTTTAATGAACTCGCTTAGGGATAAGATGAGTTCTACTTGACATAGTTAATCAACCTTATTTATAACTTTTCTGCATTTGGGAAAATCATGAAAAGAAATACTTTCTAACTATTGGAAAATATTAGAAAGTGTATTAGAGATTAAGTGCATACATAACCTCGAATCATTAGAAATATATCATATTGACACCCATAGCATAACATCTAATCATCGCGGGGACACAACTTTGGTTCTCAAAATCTAAAACAAATTCTAAACACTTCAAAATAGCTGTTCCAAACCAAATCTCTTTTTAAAACATTCGAAATAGAATTAAAGCCTTTAAAGAATAGTATCACATACAATTAGTACCCTTTTCTCTCCATATTCCCTGTGGGATTCGACCCCAACCTTGTTCGGGTTACTATATTTGACAACGTCCGCTTTACGCCGTTAATAGGTGTAATTTGAGCGTATCAATACCTCTTCATCTAAGTCACCATGGAGAAAGGCATTGTTGACATCTAATTGGAATAGAGACCAACCCTTTTTAACAGCAAATGCAACCAAACACCTAACAGTGCACATTTTGACAACAGGGGAAGAAGTTTCATTAAAGTCAACACCCTCAAC
This sequence comes from Lycium barbarum, assembly GCF_019175385.1. NCBI lineage: Eukaryota > Viridiplantae > Streptophyta > Magnoliopsida > Solanales > Solanaceae > Lycium > Lycium barbarum. Next base: position 127,445,586 of record NC_083338.1, on the reverse strand, counting down.
CTGAGTATCACCTCTCACTACTAGCCTAGCTTTATACCTCTCCACAGACCTATCAGCCTTGTATTTGATCTTATACACCTATTTACACCCAATAGGTTTCTTCCCCTTAGGCAGCTGAACAAGTGACCAAGTCTTATTGGCTTCTAGAGCCTCAAATTCCTTTTTCATAGCTTCCTGCCAAGCAGGGCTGGCAGTAGCCTGAGTATAAGAGTGAGGCTCAACATCAAGTGAATGAGTAGCAGAAAGGGAAGTAGAACTAGAGCCACTGAGGGAAGGTGGAAGTTGAACTACAAAAACTGAGAGATGGGAAGGTAAAGCATGAGATCTAGCACTCTTTCGAACATTAGGAACTGAAACAGTAGGGGAAGGGACTAAAGTAGGTGGAGCAGGAGCTACAAGTGGAATGTTGGGGGGTTGCTAAAATAGGTGAAGCAGGAGCTGCAGGTGGAATATTGGAAGGAGTTGGTGATGAAACAGGAACTGGATCATTAGCAAAGGGAAAGGATTGATGAGAAGTGGAAGAGGAAGCAGGAAGTGTGTAAGGGAAAATAGACTCATAGAAAATTACATCCCTAGACACCAAGAAAGACTTAGTAGACAAGTTGTACAATTTGAAACCTTTCTTACCAAAGGGATAACCAATGAACACACAAGGCAAAGCTCTTGGATCAAATTTAGCCCTATCACACTTAGGGACAGTATTGTAACAGAGGCAACCAAAAGGTTTCAGATGTGAATAAGAGGGCAAGGTGGCATAAAGTTGTTCGAAAGGAGTTTTATGATTAAGAACAGTGGAGGGAAATCTATTTATAAGGTAAGTTGCTGTGAGGATGCAATCACCCTAAAATTTTGTGGGTAGTTTGGATTGAAATAACAGTGCTCTGGCTGTCTCAAGTAAATGCCTATGGTTTCTCTCCGCTACACCATTTTTTTGGGGTGTATGAGAACAACTAGTTTGATGGATAATGCCATGATTTGAAAAATATTGTATGGCAGTGTTGGACAACCCAATTTCCAAGGCATTGTCACTTCTTATAGTCTTAACAATTTGCTTGAATTGTGTTTGGATCATGGCTATGAAAGCTTTTAGTAAAGTGAAGGCATTACTTTTAGAGTTCATTAAATGTGTCCAAGTAGCTCTACTATAATCATCCACAATGGTAAGAAAATACCTAGCACCAGAGTATGTTGGAGTATGGTAAGGGCCCCATGTATCAACATGGGTAAGGTCAAACAAGGAACTAAAAGTAGAAATGCTAGGAGAAAAAGGCAGCCTGCTCTGTCTTGCTAAAGGACATACAGGACAAATGAAAAGACTGTCTAGGAGATAAGACACCAGAAATAGAGGAAATGGATTTCATTTTTGTAAAAGGTATGAGGCCCAGTCTATGATGCCAAAGCACATCATTTTTATTCACAATATTCGTATTTATATGCTTCACATCAATACAGGGAATTATAGGAACAGAATGTAAAGCACTTCTAGTAGGTGCAGCTATGCTAGAAACAAGCTTTGTACTAATAGAAGAATGATGCACATTATCAGAAAAAACAGGGGAGGAATTAGAAGGAGTAGGCAGGAGATTCTTATCCTGAAGAAGCTTATAGAGTCCTTGGTCCAATTTACCAAGAGCCAGAATCTTCCTCATGGAAAGGTCCTGGATAAGAATACAAGAGACAGAAGTGAATAAAACCATGCAATGAAATTGCAGAATAAGTTTGTGCACAGAGACCAAATTATACTGAAATTAGGAAATATATAATACATGATGAAGTACTAAGGAAGGGAATAGGGTAATAGAACCAATAGAATTAACCTTTGCCTTGTACCCATTAGGCAAGGTCACCAAATAAGGGACAGGAAGGGGAGTAAGATTAGAAAGGATGGTTTTGTAAGATGTCATGTGATCAGTGGCTCCACTATCTACAATCCAAACATTCTTACTAACACTAGACAACAAGCATGTATGAGAATCACTATTATAACCAGGCATAGAAAAAGTACCAAAGGAGACAGTACTACCAACAAAATTTGCAGATCCCATCACAGTGGCAGGTGTAGACACGTAATTTTGACCCTCCCCGAGTTGTTTTACACGTAATTTAGTGATTTTGTTATGGAAATAAAAAAATATAAAACAAAAATAGAGTCGTAGTTAAGATAAAGAGAAAATTTTCAAATAATATTTTTTCTTTTAACCGGATTTAAATGTATAAGTTTTATTTTTTTCTTAGTCTAAAATTAGGTGGCTAAAATACTTATTAGTGTATTCAGATTTCTATTAAAACAAAATAAATAAATAATAATAATAAAAGGAGGACCAACCAAAAAGTCCCACCTCATAAGATTCTTTCCAACAAACTAATTTCTCCCACTCTATTTTACAATGCACTTTTCATACACCTCACATATACACCACACAAAAAGACAAAATAGAAAATCAGATTTTTAATGGGAGGGAACACGTGACATAGGAGGCAAATTTTATTTGTGGACCTCATAATTTAGCACATGCACCCTTTATAAAAATAACAACAAAAGAAAAAACATTTTTGCTTTACATTATAAAATCCATCTGCACCATTCCAAGGCCCATGGGCCCAAAAAACCTTTTCATTATTTTTCAAACCCTACATGTTATAAATTGGACAGAACCCTAGAAAAGAGGGGGGATATACTCAGCCGCCATTTCCATACTAGACACCTAAAATCAGCCGCATGAAACTTTTGGATCTTGATTTTTGCTAAACTTAGCTGTAACACACTAATCATCCTAGAGCCTACATCATCGTCAACAATAAACCCTACACCATAACACCTAAGAATCAGCCTAAACACACCATAATAGCATCGCTCAAACACCGCCATTTTTGCTAGTTTCTCTTGGTTCCAGTGAAGTCTTGTTCGAGGTTGTCGGCGAATCTTCCGGTTCATGGTCTCTTTTAGTTGATGAATTTCAGAGGTGTTGATGTCAAGTTCCTTGGCATAAAGGTGCAATCTTTACTTTGTTCTTGATTAATACATGAATTTCTATATTCTACGTTGTGAAATGAATTAAAAGCTCTTACTGAGTTTTGCTATAAATGGTTACGTTAATTGTTTTTGTCTAGTTGCATGCTTACGGATGATATTTAACTAGGGCCAAGAATATGTATTTACTTCTTATGTGTATTGACCTGCTGATGCTAATTTGCTTTTTAATGTTAGTCCGTTTGTTTCAATGTATTTACTGTTAATGAGTAATCTAGTATAGAAAAAAAAAAGTTCTTCTAATTGGGATTAAACATGCAAATTTTGACATTTAAAGGAAGTTTGGTTTCCAGTTCTTATGTTCATGTTTGTATTGTTATTTCATTTTCGTGGTTTGCTGTAGTTAGTATCTTGATATTTGATTAAATGAGTGTAGTTCTCTAAATGTTGGCATCATATTAGTGTGATTGATTTATGACCTGATTTGTGGCTGATTTGTTTTAATTGTAATGGAATTCTCATTTTGATTTGTTATTGGATAAAGGGCGAAGACGATTAAAAATGATAAATTGGCCTTATGGTCTGTATTAAGAATAGATCAGTTTGGTCATTAGACCTTTTAATAAATTAAGCGGACCAAAAAGGGGAGGTATTTAACGTGTACGTTTTCTTCGGCCTAGATAGTGTAAGGCCCAATTAATTAATTAATTGTGAGATAAGCGAGATGGGGCGCGAATTATTTCAAACCCCGTTGTCAAGTATAAAAGAAAAGAGTGGTAAAACCAATTGTAAGGGAGCGAGATGGGTTGCGAACTTGTTTCAAAACCTGTTGTCGAAAGAGTGAAATTAATAAAATTAAGTCTCGGATTTTAGAGACAAATAATTGCCTTTAACGCTAGATGGGCTTTAGGCACGTTTCAAGACGTTTGTTTCAATTAAGAATGCGGTTACGCATCTTATTTTCGAGACGCTTAAACAACTCAAGGATGCGGTTACGCACCTTGGCCAATGTCGTTTTAATAATTAATCTTGTTTCGATTGAGAATGCGGTTACACATCTTATTTTCGAGACGCTTAAACAACTCAAGGATGCGGTTACGCATCTTGGCCAAACTCGTTTTAATAACTAATCTTGTTTAGATTGAGAATGAGGTTCCGCATCCTATTTTGAGACACTTAAAAAAGATCCGGAATGCGGTTACGCATCCGGGTTAAGACCAATAAATGTTCGCCAATAAAAAGTACGAGCAAATCAAGGATCAGATTCATAATATATCAAAAATTGATTTAAGCTAAGTATAAGTCGATAAAGCGACCGTGCTAGAACCACGGGACTCGGGGAATGCCTAACACCTTCTCCCCGGTCAACAGAATTTCTTGCCCGGTCTTCTGTTTTCGCGGACCATAATAAAAGAGTCATTTCCTTTTGATTAGGGATTCATAAGGTGGCTTGGAACACCAAAACTCAATTCCAAGTAGCGACTCTGTAAATAAAATAATCCCTTTTCAAAATCGTCACTTCAAATGGAAAAACCCTTTAATAATAAAAACATGCGCGTTTATAGCGCGGGGGCGCACAAAGGGGTGTGACAGCAGGAGATTCAGAAGTTGAACTAAGCTGGTTGCTTTGAAGGAGAGAGATGAGCTGAGAGATCTGCTCTTTAGTCAAACCAGGGATGGAGTTTTGTCCCTCTGGTACATAACAATTTTAGGGAAAACATGAAAACCTTGAGGTGGAACATGAAAAGTACTAAAGTCCCCATTAGCAGTTGCAGCCATGTTCTTTCCATTGAGCTTATAGTGAGCTGGATAGCCATGGAGCTTATAACACTTGTCAATCAGATGACCTGGTTTCTTACAGTATCTACAAAAAAGACTTGCTTTGGACTGGTCAAAATCAATTATTTGATTATATTATGGTGCAGGAGGCCTAGGTGGCCTAGGATTCATATGCAGGAGGAGGCCCCTTGGTGGTGTGTGAAGAAGAATTAAAAAAAGCAGCTTCAGGATCCATTTGATGAGTACATTGAACCTGCCTCTGATTCTCATCTTGGAGCAGTATGTTGTAAGCATCATCAAGATGAGGAAGAGGATTCATCATAAGTAGACTGCTTATAACTCCTACATATACCTCATTTAGACCCATAAGGAATTGGTAAAGTCTATCCTCCTCTTCATCCTTTTCCATACCAGTTTTAGCAGCACAAACACACGAGTTACTATGATTCTTACGCATAGTTCCTAGTTCATTCCAGGATTTCTTCAGTTTATTGAAATAGGATGCAATATCAAGAGATCTTTGCTGAGTTGAGGCCAACTCTTTCTTTAGTTCAAAGATCTTTGTGCCATTAACAGTCCCATACCTACGTTCTAATTGTTTCCAAATACTCTCAGCAGTTTCTGAGTATTGGACGCTTTTAGCAATATTTGGTGAAATGGAACTGGTCAACCATGAAATGACCATGTTGTTACACCTATCCCATTGACGTATTTTTCCAGGTGTGTCATCAGAATTAGGTTTAGGACAAGTCCCGTCTACGTAACCCAACTTGTTTTTCGCTGAAAGAGAAATTACCATTCCCCTCTTCCATCCCCCAGAACCCCACCCAGAAAGGAGTCCCGACTAAACAAGTACCCGGAATATCCGAAGAATGAACGTAAAGAGGGCCAGAAGGTTCAGGAGAATACATAGGGTTCGTCATTCTTTAACTCGTAATCTCAAATCAAAGAATCATACGAGAGCGATAGAAACAACGAAGAAAAAAAAACTATTATCAAATCCAAAAGAGATGAGGGTTAGGGTTATCAATTTTCTTCTTTGACTCGAAGAAACAAGCCTTGTTTACCAAAAATCACATAAACTTCACCAAAAACGAAGAGAAGCACCGGAAACTATCTTCGTTTCACCGGAAAATAACTCCGTTCACCGGAAAATATCAAAAAAAAAAACAACATGCCCAATGAATCCCACTACTTGGGGTCTGGGGAGGATAAAGTGTACGCAGACCTTACCCCTAACTTAGGTAGGGAGGCTGTTTCCGGAAGACCCTCGGCTCAAGAAAAAACATAGAAAAGGTCAGATACGGGCAAACAAATCAAAGCAATTTTGAAAATGAAAACAATGGAAGTATATAAGCCATTATAAACCAACAGATTCTCGCAGAAATCAAGAGACAAGAAACTATAGAGCAATATAACTACTCATAAGAAAGGATAAACGCGACTACCTACTAGCCTTCTACCCTAATATGAGTCCTCGATACCCTTCTATCTAAGGTAATGTCCTCGGTAAGCAGGAAATGCGCCATATCCTGTCTAATCACCTCTCCCCAATACTTCTTCGGCCTACCTCTACCTCTTCTGAAACCGTCGATAACCAGCCTCTCGCACCTCTGCACTGGGGCATTTGCATCTCTCCGCATCACATGCCCAAACAATCTCAGTCTCGCTTCCCACATCTTGTCTTCCACTGAGGCTACTCCAATCTTGTCTCGGATGACTTCATTCCTAATCCTATCGCTCCTAGTGTGCCTACACATCTATCACAGCATTCTCATTTCCGCCACTTTCATCTTCTGAACATGAAATTTCTTGACTGGCCAACACTCCGCCCCATACAACATAGTTGGTCTAACCACCACTTTGTAGAACTTGCCTTTAAGTTTTGGTGGCACCTTTTTGTCACGCTCCGGAGGCAAGCCTCCATTTCATCCACCTTGCACCAATACAGTGTGTGACGTCATTATCAATTTCCCCATTTCCTTGTATAATAGATCCAAGATACTTCAAACTACCTTTATTCTGTATGACCTGGGTGCCAAGCTTCACTTCTATGTTAGCCTCATGCACTATATCACTGAACTTGCACTCCAAGTACTCTGTCTTGGTCCTACTCAACTTGAACCCTTTAGACTCTAGAGTTTGTCTCCAAACCTCCAGCTTAGCATTAACTCCGCTGCGAGACTCGTCAATCGAGACTATGTCATCCGCAAATAACATACACCACGGCACCTTACCTTGAATTTTCCGTGTCAATCCATCTATCACCAAGGAAAATAAAAATGGACTAAAAGCTGATCCCTGGTGCAACCCCATCACCACTGGAAAGTGCTTTGAGTCTCCTCTTATAGTCCTTACCCTGGTCTTGGCCCCATCATACATGTCCTTGATCGCCCTAATGTACGCCACAGGTACATCTCTAGCCTCTAAGCATCTCCATAAAAGCTCTCTCGGCACTTTGTCGTATGCCTTTTCTAGGTCGATATATACCATGTGCAAGTCAATCTTCCTCTCTCTATACTGCTCCACCAGTCTCCGTACAAGGTGAATAGCTTCTGTAGTTGAGCGCCCCGACATGAATCTGAACTGGTTAACTGAGATAGACACGCCTCTCCTCACCCTCATCTCCACCACCCTTTCCCACACTTTCATAGTGTGGCTTAGCAGCTTGATCCCTCTATAGTTGTTGCAACTTTGAATGTCGCCTTTATTCTTGTACAATGGAATCGTTGTACTGCACTGCCATTCTTCGGGCATCTTAGCCGTCTTAAAGATGACATCAAATAACCGAGTCAACCACTCCAAACCTGCCTTGCCTGCAATCTTCCAAAATTCCCTAGGAATCTCATCGGGCTCGTTCGCTCTTCCCCTACTCATCCTACGAACAACACCCTTAACTTTCTCAACCTTTATACTCCTACAGTATCCAAAATCACGACACCTCTCGGAGTACTACAAATCTCCCTACACAATATCTCTGTCCCCTTCGTCGTTCAAGAGTTTGTGGAAGTATGGCTGTCATCTCCGTCTAATGAAAGCGTCCTCCACCAGTACCCTGCCATCCTCATCCTTGATGCACTTCACTTGATCCAAGTCACACGCCCTTCTCTCCTTCGCCTTGGCTAGTCGGTACAACTTCTTATCCCGGCCTTTGTTCTCTAGTTCTGTATACAGGCATTCAAAAGCTGCTGTTTTTGCTGTCGTAACCACTAACTTTGCCTCCTTCCTCGCCATCTTATAAAATTCCCTATTCGTTCGCTTCTCCTCATCATCCTTGCTGTCTACCAACTTCGCATACGCCACCTTCTTTGTTTCCACCTTTTCTTGAACTTCTCTATTCCACCACCAGTCTCCTCGGTGCCGACCACGACTACCCTTCGAGACCCCCATCACCTCTCTAGCTGCTTCCCTAATGCAACTGGCCATCCTATCCCACATGTCGGCCGCCTCCCCACTACTCTCCCAGGCTCCCATAGCCCTCAACTTCTCCCCCATCTCCAGGGCACCTGTCATCAGGGACGGATCCACCCTATAGGTTGGGGGTGGCATGACACCCCCTCGATAAATAATTTTTTTATATACTTATGTTGTAATCTGCTTAAATTAGGTTAAAGTCTTGATCCTGCCACCCCCAGTCGTAAATTAGACAAAGGTGTCACGGCTGGTAGACAAGTTTGAATCTATCTTGAACATTTTCCGACTCCCGTTTTTCTTTGCGCTTTTTACTTCCTTTGTACCATTTTCGGCCCTCCCAATTTTCTAGTTATCGTTTTATTATTTATATTGCCTTTCCTCTTTTCTATTATTTTATCTGTGATCTCTAGAGAGAACACACAAATAGAAACTTCAAAATCCCTTAAATTAAGCATTTCTCTTAATCTCAAATCTGTGAGTATTTAAATTGAAAAACTTGGGTCTTAATGGGAATTTTGGATTGAGATCAAAATTCAATTTTTTATTTATTTATAATTTCTTTTGTTTATTACTCTCTCCGTCCATGTTTGCTAGTCTATATTTGACTTGGGACACTCTTAATAAGTAATAAATAAAGTGAGAAATGAATTGTGTAAAATAGGTATAAAATGATAAATTATGTCTTGGTTTTTCAAACTATATAACTTACAAGTAAAAGTTGACATATATTTTTAGTATAATGGACAAATAAAAATGGACGGAGGGAGTGTATTATAAAAATTTATGTTATTCTATAATTGTTAAATTCTATCTAAATCACTTTACTACTTAAATTGTGATGGAAATTTCGTAAGTACTGCTTAAAAAAAACATGAAATTTATGATTTATTTTTGAGAACTTGTAGTTTATCTAATTCTACATTTACTTATGGGGAGTATTTACCTATTGAAGAGTTTTTCTATTATTTTTCTTATTTTGATTGATGTAATTCCCTTATTGAAGATGTTGTTTTACTTGTGCAAATTCATTTTTTAATATACATAAGAGATGCAAGTCCCTTGGGGAAAATGTTGATTTTACTTGTGTTGTTAATGGGTGTTAATGAGTGCGATTCCTCATTTAAGATGCTAAATATGTTCGTTTTTTAATTTTTGAGGTGTAATTTTCATATTTGTAAATAAATAAAAAGCCCATTAAGTTGACCCGAATAAATTAAAAAGAGACGGACCCGACCTAGATACACGTTCCTAACAAGATGTATGTTGAAGAAAATTGTGGCACCCGCTACTTTCAAATCCTAGATCCACCTCTGCCTGTCATGGTCAAACTCCCTCATTTGATCCTTGGCCTGTCATCCATGACCCTCTTTCTCTTCCTCATCTTGATTTCCAAATCCATTACCAAGAGCTTATGCTGGGTGGTTAGATTCTCACTCGGAATCACCTTGCAGTCTTTACAAAGACCTTTATCGTCCCTTCTAAGGAGTAAAAAGTCTATCTGCGTCTTAGCCACCGAACTACGAAAGATTACCAAGTGCTCCTCCTTCTTCGGGAAACTCGAATTCGCTACCACCAGCCTAAAGGCTTTTGCGAAATCCAACAGTGCAACTCCTCATCCGTTCCTGTCCCCGAAACCACAACCTTCATGCACATCTTCATATCCCCCCAAAATTGACCCAATGTGCCCATTGAAATCTCCTCCGATGAATAGCTTCTCAGTGGCCGGTATACCTCCCATCATCTCGTCCAAATCCTCCCAAAAACGTCTTTTCTCCTCCTCGCCCAAGCCCGCTTTTGGCGCGTAAGCACTAATAATGTGCAAAATAAACCCTCCAACGACCAGCTTAATCTTCATCAACCTATCACTGACCCTCGTAACCCCTACCACCTGGTCTCTTAAATCAATATCTACTAAAATGCCTACCCCATTCCTATCCCTCGACCTATCTGAGAATCATAACTTATACTCGTCCACATCTTTAGCCCTGGATCCTACCCATTTAGTCTCCTGGACACAAGCTTTATTAATCCTCCTCTTCTTAAGAATCTTAACTAGTTCGATGGACTTCCCCATTAGAGTCCCAATTCCAAGACCCTACTCGCAGACTAGAGACTCCCTTAATCCACCTACCCCCTCTAACCCTCACTCCCGTCCGAGAACATGACCCTAGTCCACCATTGTCTACCAAAGCTAGTAAAGTAAATATAAACTACTCAAACAGGAAGGAATCAACACTAAAACACAAGTTAGCAATAATCTAGATGAATGTATAACTACTACGACAAGAACGATATAAGTAATGTAAGAATGTAAATTAGCTGCAAGGATAAAAGACAGAGAAATATAAAAAAAAAAAGGTAGCCGGAGGTACCAACTCCAATTAGACAGAACCTGTTCACGCCGGAAAACTCGAATCTGTCGGACCCAAATTTGCGGGCCCAAGGGGCGAAAAAAAAGAGCGGGGAACACCAGAGAGAAGGAAGGAGAGAAAAGAAAGAAGATAGGAGAAGAAGAGGGGTGGGGGTGGGTATAGGGTATAGGCTGTCACAAACCCTAGGAGAGAGAAAACTTACCTGGAGAGGTCTCCGGGAGGTTGCTGGCAGGAGTTGGGGGGTGGGGGTAGGGGTGAGCGAGGGGGGTGGGGGATGGGGGATGGGAAGAAGACCGTTGGGTTTTCTTAGAGAGAGATAGAGAGAGAGAGAGAGGTATAAAAAAAAACAACGCGGAAGCAAATATTCATCAATACTGAGATTCAAACTGCGAGGGTAACATCGATCGATAGAGAATCAACCGATCTATCTGATTCCCTACTCTGATACCATGTTAATATTGTGAATCGACGAAGATTTGGGCAAAATTAAACTAGGATTTATGCAAAATACGAGAGAGAGGAGAGAGAGTTTTCAGGAGCTTTTCCTCTTTTCATTCTCTCAGAAACTAACTTGTCCCAAGTGAAATGATCTCAGGTTATATGTATACTGGGCCAAAGTAAAAGATACAAGGAAAATAAAGATACAAGGAAAAATTTGTACAATGAAAATGGGCCTAACTAATAAATAACTGGCAGCCCAAATGTCCACTGCTATGTAACTCTAACAGTATTTTCTCTAACCCAAATTATTTTTATTTTTTTAAATATACAATATTATTTTGTTATGTTAGATGATATATGCTATTTTCTTAGCTTTTGTTTGTGTTGGAATCGAGCCCTTACGATTTTAATTTTGGTCTTGAAGTTTAAAATTGGTAATTTCTGTTTTCATAACGGAAATTATTGTTAATCGAGCCATCCTTCCAGTGTCACTTGTTGTATGGAAATAACGTAAAGTTTTTAATTGTATTTGGAATTTTTTGTTTGATTGGTTTGATTTTGTTTTAATTTATTCCATTGATGTTGTTTTGCTTCTTGATTAAAAAGTTTAAAGCTTTCATTTATGTTGGAATTGAGTCCTTGGGGTATTAATGTCCTGAAGTTCAAAGTTACTTATTAAATTTTGTTGTACATACTTTCAGTGTCACTTGTTCAGCCCTTTGTGCCCTCTGTAATTCAAAAAAATTTCTGCAAAAGCAAAGTGCTCTCCAATATTTTTCGGCTGCATCATGAATTCTTCAGTGGTGTGTGGTTCCATTCTTGGGATTATTATTACACATAGCTATTGCATGGAAAAAAGAAGGCAACTTGCTGTTAAATAAACACAATTTGTTTCCGCTATTCGTTTCTGAATAATTCAACCAGCCTCAAATCATGAAAGTCAAGACTGAGGCATCATTTGAGCTTCTCTGGAGTCTGGATACATACCCCTACTAAAACTCTATGGCTAGCTTAGTGTAAAACAATGTTATTGAAATATACAAAAGCATCTTGTTTAATACATAGCTTAAAAAAGACTAAGTACAATATGCATCATATTAGAAAATAGACTTAAATAATGGAGAAACAGCTTGTAATCTTGTCAAAATCATACCTTTTCTTCCATTTGGTTAATTAAAGTAGAATCCTAGTGAAACTCAAACTAACCCCTTAAAAATGTATAAGTATGAACTTATCAATTTATAAGGGTTAATTAAAAGTAGAATCCTAGGTGAAACTAGAACTAACCCCTTAAGAATATATCGTACTATTGATAATTTATGTAAATTAAAATAAGTAAATTATTTAGATAAACAATTTTAGTTTTTATTTTACTAATTTTTAGTTTCTTTATTTTTTGTTTATAGGTATGGTTCTTCCACGAGTGCCCCTACATTCGGGTCCAGAAGTGTACAATGTGCTAACACTCCAGCAAAAGCATCGATCACAGGGTGTGTGGGATGAGACCTTGAAAGGATTGAAAGCGTGCCTATTTCCACGCCGTGTGGATCGCGATTTCTGGAAGCACGTGAGGAATAGTCCTTTGCATCCCCGCATCCTTGACTACTTTGGCAGGTGTGGATTTAGGGGAGTAATAGAGGTAGGACCTGTCCTATATGATTGGGGAGTCATCACTGCACTTATAGAGAGGTGGCAACTTGAATCGCACACCTATTATCTGTGTACGGGTGAGGCGACGATCACATTACAAGATATGGAGCTTTGATGTTCGGCCTAAAATGCTTATATTTATTCATTATTGCCTCACATCTTAGTACTTTTAATCATATTTTGAGTATTATTTATAATGTGTTGCGCTAATATTATATTTTTACTATATAAGAATAAAGCGGTGTAAAAATTGAAGAGATTCGGCGCAAAATTGAATAAAACGCGGGAGAAGAAAAGAAAAAGAAAATAAAAGAAAGAAGAGACAAGGAAGGGGACCTAATGATTACAACATGATTGCATGATGACTGAATGGACAAAATATTTCAAGAGTAACAGATTGAAGGTTGAATTTGAATTAGTACGTGGCAACCAAGTGAAGACGAAGAATTTTTTACTAAATTAAGCCATTATTTCAGATAATTCATCAAAATAATACATTTTTTTGAAAATTTACAGAACTAGAATAAACGTATTCCGCAGTAACGTATTAACCATTATTTTATTCAAAAAATCAAACGGGCAAAAAAGCTAATGGTTAACGGTGTTAAAGGGTAATTCGTTACTACGAGTAATGTTTTACGCCTAATACGTAACTGACAGTAACGTTTCTACAGAATCGACGGACTAGCAATCCTTGTACGAAATCTGACATTGATTGATCTTAAAGTCGTAACTCAGAGTTACGACTTTAGGCTAAAATGTAACTGACAGTAACGTTTCTATGGAATTCAGGCACGGACAATCGTATCCCATCAAATTGTTAATCCTTCTTATAGATTTACCTATGAAACATTACTGGCGGTTTTTTGGTAAATATGTTATTCCCCCCTTTTTGTTAAAAAAAATAGCATCTTACACATATTTTTTCACTTTTTTTTTAACGTTCTTTGACCCTTTGATATACATCAAGCAATTTTGGAAGTGGTTGGGGATAATTGGAACTAGCTAGGAGATGTTTTCTCTCGACACTGTAGATGAGATGGATAAAGCTAGCATTGTTTAGTTGGGAAAGACCTGGCTTTAGGATATGTACTATCTGAATGGAATTCTAACAAGCATCATTGTTGCTTAAAAAATACCCTTTTGTGAACCAATTTTTTCCGCTTAACAATCTCGATGCTCATAATTGCTAATAAATGTTTCTCTCAACTTGTAAGCATACATTACGAAAGAATCAAGAAAAATGTCTGGTAAACACCAGTGACATAGGAAAATAAAGCACTACACTTAAAAGTTGTCTGTTTGGCTAAGGCTTTTATAAGGACCGATCGACCTAGAATTTCTTTTGTTTTAGTACTTATTCGTGTTTCTCTTTAACACTGCAACATGTTAACATTTTCTTGGGTTCATGGAATTTGGGACCAGAAAATCAGCTTGCTATGCCTCTTTATTTGATAATACAATAAAGGAAATGCAATTTTGTATACATGCATGGATAAGGTTCTACTCTTAAGTTCTTTTCTATCAATTAAGGGGATGATACACTAGGTTGTGAATACCTGTAGCTTTATTGATTAGTTCGGAATTGATGGTTGTCGTTATCAGCATACTATTATTTGGGGTTAATAGGTACTTTCTGAAAAAAATTCTGAAAATATTTAGTTGCGTATAGATACTTTCTTTATGTGCAAAATGCTGAATTTTTTTAACAAAAAAGGGGGACAACATATTCACCAAAAAACTGTCGATAATGTATTATAAGTAAATCAATCAGAAGGATTCCCAATTTACAGAATTTTGTAGAAACGTTACTGTCAGTTACGTATTAGGAATAAAACGTTACTCAAAGTAACGAATTACCCTTTAACACCGTTAATCATTAAATTTTTTGCCCGTTGAATTTTTTGAATAAAATAATGCTTAATACGTTACTGCAGAATACGTTTATTCTAGTTCTATAATTTTTTTTTTAAATAAATTATTTTGATGAATTTGCTGAAATAATGGCTTACTTTAGTAAAAAGAACGAAGACGAAAGAATAAAGAAGCAAAACAAAAGGGGAGAAAAGTCAACACACACACCTGGCAGCGAGAAATAACACTGGAATTTTGGCCGTGCCCGCGCCAAGCTTATTTTTAGCTATTTTTTCTCCATCCGAATTGGATTTGATTTTCAAAAGCCCAAGCCTTTTGGTACTCTATAAATACATATTTTACACGATTTTTGCATAACTTTTGACTTAGACAGAGCTTGGAGCCGCTGTTGAGGTTCATTATTTGCTTTCTTTTTATTTTTAGTTAGTTTATAAATATAACTTTGGATTTTATTTTTTGTTTAGATATTTAGCATTAGTTTAATTTACTAAATAGTTAATCATAAGTCTATGTGGGTATGATATTTGGACTTTATTCCTATATTACTTGTACTACCGCGTATAGTTGCATGTGCGTTTAGGAGCAACAAGCTCATGTTTGACATGCTCGTAGATGGTGGCCCCTTGATTCAAGCTCAACCTAGAAATTTAAACCTTGTGGGGTGGCAACAAGTGATCCACGAGCTTACTGGTTGGGCACCCATTAAGGATTGTTTTAATGGTGTTAGTAGGTTGAAAGTATGTAAATTAGTTGAATATATGAACGACTTAGATCCCATTACAGATCAGACAACAGAAATTGAGGTGCAAAAGCGAGTCAGGTTGTGTGGCGGCACGATATTTCCGGATAAGTCTGGTGACAAGCCTAATTTTGACTATTTGCTCGACATGTGTGACCTTAACGCGATGAGTACACAAGCTTGGGGAGCAGTTGCATTGTCATATTTGTATAATTCTCTATGTCGCGCTTCGATGTCCTAGGCCAGCGATGTGTTGCAGGTACGTGACTTTTAAAATTATGTGATTTTATTTGGTTGTCTTATTCGATAGTTATATTCTTTATATATTTTTTTTTAAATATAGGTCTAGGCTTGGGAGCGAATTTTACCGATGCAGCCACTACACACAGCTCTTCAGTCACACACGGCTCTTGCACGGAATTGGACTCATCGTAGAGTCGGCGAAAATGAGGCACGTGATGTCCTAGCCATATGTAGGGATGTAATTTGACAACCTAACAGATGGTCAGGTATTTTATCACAATTATGCTTGTTATTGGTGTTCTGATATAATAGTTACATTATTTGCAATTTGTTTCTTATATTATCATGTAATTTTATGTTCTTTCTATCATAGTTTGTGTGGCAGCCTTATTCAGAGGCCATCATTAGTGGACTCCCTGAGTGGTGTCGGCGTGGCCGAGATGTTTGGATGGCGCAAGTACCTCTCATTTGTGGGATCTAGTGTGAGTGCCACATGGTAGACATCGATCTCAGACAGTTTGGTAGAAAGCAACATATTCCGGGACTATGCGTCGAGTTTGATCCTTTTCATTTCAACTGTGACAAGCGATATGCTATAAAAGAGCAAGATGAAGAGTATTTTAGGTATACCACTGGTTTATGGGTAGATCGTCGAAAAAAGTAAGGGGATAATTACATTTTTGGATTGATCAAAAAAACAATAGCCAACAAATGTATAGGTTTTGTATATTAGGTATAAATATACATATTGTATACATAAATATCTTTTTAATTGTAGTATAAAAATAACTTCTATTTTGTATGGTATTTACAGGATGCAGTAGGGATACAAGAGGAGGTTGCCCAACGTAGATCTAAAAGAGAGCGCCGACAAACTAGTTGTGGCACGGGTGGGAAAAAGGGACAATGTGAGCAACAACAATGTAGCTAACGATCAATCAGATGAGTCGGATAGTGATAGCCCATTAGATCATGACGTGATGGATGATGATCAATCGTCTGGTGATGATGATCATTTGTTTGAAGATGTTACCGCCTGAGGTGATGGTAATGTTAGCTATCATTCTAATGCGATTCCATATTTGGATAATACAGAAGAAGGCCCCGACGATTTTGCCTTCATGAGAGATGACAGTCCAGTTCGACCTGCGCTTTGGGATCCTGAAAAACCAGAATTTATCAAGTCAGGTTAGTATGGTGGCAATGAATTTTCAAAATGTATCATTTTGTATGTTGGACCAGTTTTTTGTGGTTGATCATTTTTCTTGTATTATGTAATTAGGTATGTTATTTCAAAACAAGCAAGAAATGAAAGGCGCAATGAGTATTCTGCCTCAAAGAAAAAAAGAGTTCATTTCTTATCAGTCCACAACTAAATTTTGGAAGGTTATTTGCAAGCGTCATATGTTGGAAAGTGAGTGGATGATCCGTTTTAGAGAGATTTCAAGTGGTATGTGGAAGGCAGGCAAAATGGTTCTCCCACACACTTGTCACACGGATGATTATGATAAGGATCATTCCAATTTGAATAGTCACCTGGTTACTAATACGTTGATACCATATATTATGGTGGACCCACATATCAGTATTAAGGCGGTTCAGGAAAAAATAAAAAGGTTGTATATATTTACTCCTAGTTATAGAAAGGCAAAAAAGGGGTGTAAGAAAGCTTTTGAAATGGTATATGGAGATTTTGAAAGTTGTTTCAAAACATCGCCCCGATACATGGCTGCCCTACAATATTTCATCCGGGGACCGTTGTTTAGTGGGAGCACCAGTCAACTACAATGCAAGGCGATCACATCTTTAAGTTTATATTCTAGGCTTTTAAACCAAGCATCAATGGATTAAACAATTGCAGGTCGGTCATCTCAATAGACGACACTTATCTCTCCGTATGAGATGAAATTATTAATTGTTGTTGGAATTGATGCGAATAATAACATTTTTCCACTTGCATATGTTGTTGTTGCACGCGAGAGCTTTGAGCTTTGCACATGAAGGTAAGGGCGGAAATATCCATAAAGTCTCTGCTGAAGGGAAAAAGTGTTCGTGTGGGGAGTGGAGAAACTACCATATGCCATTAAATTTTGTGATATCCGTGGAATTCAACCAAAGACCTATGTTAGCAAGTACTACAGTTGCAGGTTTTACAAACAGACATACAGTGTAAAATTTTCACCCTTGGGCAATGAGGCATAGTGGCCACCTTCTCCTTTCAATTTAATTGCAAACACCGAATACGAGCGAATTTCAGGAGCGCGGAGTACAAGTAGATGGAGGAATGAAATAGATATAGCTCCTGTTCGCATGTCTAGGAAGTGTAATACGTGCAAAGAAACAGGTCATAACAAGAATCGCTGCCCCCACGAATTCAGTAATTGTTGTTGCTTGTTCGTTTTTATGTTATTTCCTAAGTTGCATGTCGTTGTTTTCTTATGTAATCTTCTACGAATATGGTGTTGTCTTTATTGTAATAAATACATAATATGTCTTGTGGTGTTTAATTACGTATTTAATTTAACATTTATTATTCAGATAATGTGTGACATTTATTTAACTCATATTTTTGTGTTTTTTTTGTACGTTCACATATTATTTCACATATTTTTAATTATGGTATGACTTTGTTTGAGTTATTTAACTTATATTTTTGTGTTCTTTTGTATGTTCACATATTATTTCACAAAGTTTTAAGTATTGTATGATTTTGTTTGAGTTAAAATATTTGTTTGAGTTAATTATTGTATGACTTGTGGTGTATGTTTGAGTTCAAAAAAGCCTCACTGAAATTTTTTTTAAAAAAATATTTTGGCAAATCGTGTACCCCTACACGATAAACCCGTTTTTGTTTATCGTGTGGCCCACAACCCCTTTTGGAAATTTTGTTCCAATTTTGTGTCATTTCAGCGACGGACTCGACTGTTTATGATGATCTAGAGAGTTCGCTGGCGCATGGTTCTAAATTTGGTGGATATTGAGTCTGTCTCTACTCTTCTTCATTAAATATCAAATTCTTGTTTTGAGCACCATTTGAACTCGTGATGTGCATCTATTGTACACATCACGTGTTACGTTCTTACCATTGTACCAAAATGCTGCGATCCTGTCGAAGGATTAGATTATGTAGATAGTGTGTTAGGGACTTCTAACCACAAATATTACCAAAATTTATAATCCGAAATGGAAGAAAATCAAACCAATTGCAGAAGGCATAATGGACAAGACCTTGAATAAATAAGGTGAGAATCCATAACTTTAGTGTTGGGCTAAATCAGCCCAAAGATACTCTTAACATGATATGATATTGTTCACTTTGGGCCAAGTCCGCACGATTCTTGTTAAACGGCCTCACCATTAAGAGATCACACCTTATATGTAGCTTCCAAATCTTTTCAGCTACTAATGTGAGATTTTGTTTGCACATCCAACACTTATATCTATCTTTTGACTTCTATACACTAATAGTGTAAATGAGCTGAGGGTCTTCCGGAAACAGCCTCCCTACCTAAGGTAGGGGTAAGGTCTACGTACAATCTACCCTCCCCAGACCCCACATTGTGGGACTCACTGGGTATGTTGTTGTTGTACACTGATAGAGTAAATGAATTTTTATACTATTACGTCACCTAAAAGATAAATACAACGACCTTTCGTAAAAAGTGGAATTAATAACTTAATAAATAAGGTTAAACCTTTTTTTTTGGTAAAGAATAAATAAGGTTAAACCTGTTGTACAAGAAGTTAAAATACACTAACAGCATAACAAGTCATTACCCTATTACAGTACATAAGCTAAATCCCTAATGTTTTTACAAGATAAGAAAAAAATCCATAAAAATTCAATGCTATGAAACACTTTTATGTTGCAACAAAGGTTTCACTTTCATCACTTGTCTAATCCTACCTTTAATACCATCTTCTAGTTGTGTACAAAATTCTGCATCAAGCAAATCACTCTTGCCAGCAGATTCTAAAGCATCGCGAACTAGTTTATAAGTATATTCTCTTGGAATCGAACCTTGTTCAGCCAATTCCACAAGCAAATTTCTCGCTTCCACCACCCTACCAGTTTCACACAGGGCATGAATTATCGGTGTATAAGCACTGTTACATGCTACTCCTTGCATTCTTCTCAGCATTTCGATAGCCTTATCAACCTCATTCGTCACGCTATAGTACCTAATGAAAGAATTATGCGTAATTCGATTAGGTGCGATCCCTCTTTTCACCATGTCATCCAACAACTCCGTTGCCCTCTCGATCCTATTAGTTTTACAACATCCATTGATCAAACTGTTATACGTGACGACATCAGGGACAAACCCTTTAAACAACATAATCCGAAACAAATGATTCGCTTCCCATATTCGTCTTCTAATAGCTTTTCTACAACCAGTTTCCATACCATACCTACAATAAGAACTAATCAAGATTGTATAAGTAAACACATCAGGTGGACACCTAAAACCTGGCAACTCCATTTGCTCAAACAAGAACTTCGCCTTTTTAAAATTCCCAACTCTACAAAGAGCATATATAAGAGTATTATAAGCATACACATCAGGCTTACAGTGAAACTGTTTCATTCTATAAAAAGTAGCCAATGCTTCATTTACCAACCCTTCTTCTCCTAGGCATTTTATCAAACACGTAACGGACATTGTCGTAACGAGCCCTTTTCTCGACATTTTCTTCAAGAATTCAAAAATCAGCTTCATTTTACAACCCCCTTTAGCCAAAACAATTGACATTTCTTTGCAAGTTTGCTCATTGTGAATAAACCCACAATTATTCTCGACCCAATGGTAAAATTCCAATGCTTTTTCCACTCCAAGTTGTACCTTTTCGGGGTCTTTATAAGCACCTGGACCAAGAATAAGTACACCCTTTCGAGCTTTATTGAATTCTTCTTTTAAATTCCTTTGTTTCAATGGGGTACGATGACGAAACCCATTTTGGTGACCTATGGATCTTGGTGATTGGAAATGGGATTTAGGGATTGATCTTAAGACTTGAGTAACTGTGTCTACAGTCCAAAGGTGTTGGGAATTTGAAGCTATAGGACTTGTTTCGAATGGTTTATTTCGGATAATTGAAGCCATGACTTGATTTATTAAGAGGTTTTGGGTAAAAGGAGAAGAAAGTGATCTTGATGAGAACATGATGATTTTGCAGAGGAAAGTATTGGAATACTATTGTAGAGCCAAGAAGTGTAAGAAACAGAGGCTTTTGAATAAGCCAGGTCCAAAATAAGTGTGAAAAATAATGTGGTTGTTTTCAACCATATCCTTATATTAAAGAATTATTTATTCTAAATAGTAGAACTCAATTTTAAAAAAATATGAATAACTTAGTAAACTATATCTTGTATTTATTATTTTTCTTAATGTGCGTGAATTGAGCTAAAGCGATACTTATCTATTATGTTTGTAGCCATTATTACAGTAGTGAAAGTAATTATTTTTAATTGAGTTTAAATTCCATACTATCAACACACTTAGCTCCTTTGGCCAGAACAAGAGACATTTTTTTTTTTGGGTTGTAAAAGAGAACTCATATTAATAAAACTAAGTCGTGCAGGGGTACAATGGCCGCGAGGGCATCAAATTACAATACACCCAAGGTTGGGTTCAAGTATTAGCTATTTGAACAAGAGACATCACTTCGTGCGGAGGAGGAGGGGTTTATTTTGTTGTTGGGTCGGGTGAGCGGGTTAAAAGGGTCTAAACGGGTTAGCTGATTCAATTTTAACAAATAGGTGTCATGAAGGTTATTTTAAGTGGGGACATGGGGTTTTCAGATGAAGGATAAATATGGCTGATAGACGACAAGCAGGGGCGGACCTATGCCCAATATAATGGTGCTCTAGCACCCGTTAAACTAGACACGGACTAGGTATAGTTATATATAAAATATATGAATAAATTGGGTATAAAAACTTAAAAAGCACCCTAGAAACCAAAAACTCGGCTGGGTGCTTTGGTTTCCAGGTGAAACTTTAAAGATTTGGGTGGCCGGGAATCTGGGTTCAAATCTCTGCTCAGGATTTTATTTTTATTAATTTTAATAAGGCACTCACGACCCTTAAATCCTCGGCCCGCCACTGACGACAAGGGTGTCAATATTGAAAAAGTATAACGGGGAGTATACTTAGTAGCTTATTTTATGGTGCAGGGGCAAATATGACCCTATTCGTTGATAAAAATGTCTAAATTTTAGTTGAAGTAATATGAAGTTAAATGTTAAGATAGTTGTAACAATAATAATCACTTATAAGTGTTGAAAGTCATCGTTCTCCTTTTGACAGACAATGACTTTCATCATATCAAGCACCAACTTTTTCGGGGAAAACATTTTCATGAAAGTAATTTTCCCTCTTACTAATCACAATGATATAATTTTTATGGCTATAAAATTTTTATGGCATGTTTGGGATCACTAATTTTAAATATTTTTTTTTTCTCTTTAACTCTGTTTCTAGTCAAATAGGTTCATAGAAAATGAATTGGAGCGAGTAGTATAGAATTGAAGTTTCCTGTTGAGGAAAACAACGAGAAGCTTGATAACTGTTGATTTTAAAGTCCACAAATGCATTAAGTGAGGGACTTTAAAGATGAAGTATGAATTGGGAAATGGAGGGAAATGAAAGTTTGAAAAATAACCTTTCAAGTGAGCACTTCTCCCACATTTGTGGTTGAAAGTGTTATGTGTGTGCTTATATTAAGCAACACATTCTCTAGCTCATAAAGGGTTGAGAAGAGGACCACCCCTCGCGCCGTCATCATCGCTCGGCTCGGCTTCGGCTTCGGTCAAATGATTGATTGATAATTGATAATCTTTTTCGACCAAATTTATTTTATTTCCATTTTCGTTACTTAATATTTTCAATCCTGATATTAATTAATTCACACGGAATTTAACTTAATTAATTAAATTCGCGGAATTATTTTTCCCAACGGAATTAATTATTTCCCAACAAACATAACGATGACCAACGGTCATATTCTTCACTGAACAGGCACTTTCACACCTGTTCAGCAACATAGCAGGCTATAAATTTTTAGAGGCTTCGCCTCATTTTTCAATCACTGAAACGAAAAATTCTGAAATTTTTGCTTTCTGACAAACAGTCCCCCCCCTCTCATACTGCATTGTTTCAAAACCAGAAATCAGTAAGTGTCGTGTGATTGCTACCATTCGTTGAGTTCGCTGAAATTCTGCAATTTCCATTGCCGGTATTGCAGAATAGAATTTCGTTCTATCCTGGGAGGAATTAATCCAAACCTTTGTCAACTGTGAGGGGATTAAATTCTTTAAGGAAACACAATTATCTGTGGGCTCGAAATAAACATATTGTTCTTTACTTTCTGCAAACAGATCATAATTTGATTAACAGGAATGACAAACTTAAAGAATTTAATGATAATTATACTTCTGTTTCATCTAACATTTTGTTCTGGTTGGAGACTAAAATCCTCGGATTTTCTACTCTAGTAATCTACTCGATTTGAAGATATAAAAACTTCATCGAGATTATTACTTTGTGTGTTCGATTAGAAGAATATAAAAACTTCATCGAGATTATTACTTTGTGTGTTCGATTAGAAGAATATAAAAACTTCATCGACATTATTACTTTGTGCGTTCTATTTATTGATTCTGATTCTGTTTTGTTGTCAAACAGAAAATGGTTGATATCACTGCCGAGAACGCTACTGGTTCTGGTGCAACGACTGTCGCCTCATCCAGTCGCACCATAACTGTCCCTGCAGTGGCTGCGGCAGAAAAACCCGGAAAGTTTTCTGGCATCGACTTTAAACGCTGGTAACAGAAAATGTTCTTCTACTTAACAACCCTCAGTTTGCAAAATTTATTACTGAGGAAGTTCCTGTTCTACCAGAAGAGACTCCGGACAACGAGCGTTTCATCGTGACGGAGGCATGGAATCATTCTAATTTCTATGGAAAAACTATATTCTCAATGAGCTGGAGGATGGTCTATAATGTCTATAGCGGCTATAAGACGTCTAAGGAATTATCGAATGCTTTGGACAAGAAATATAAGACCAAGGATGCTGGGTTGAAGAAGTTTGTTGCTGCGAAGTTCTTGGACTTTAAAATGTTAGATAATAAATCTGTCATGTCGCAAGTCCAGGAACTTCAAATGATTACACATGATCTGCTTGCGGAAGGAATGGTAGTCAATGGAGCTTTCCAAGTTGCGGCCTTTATTGAAAATTGCCTCCTTTGTGGAAGGATTTTAAAAACTGGGATTTTAAAAACTACTTAAAGCACAAACGTAAGGAAATGACATTAGAAGATCTAATTGTCCGGCTTAGAATTGAGGAAGACAACAAATCTACTGAGAAGAAGGCCAATGGCAAACAAGCAATAATGGGGGCAAACATCGTTGAAACTGCCCCTACAAGTTCAAAGAAATGGGAAGAATGTTCCAAGCAAGAAGAAATTCAAAGGAAGTTGTTACAATTGCGGCAAATTTGGACAGATGGCTTCAGACTGTCGTGCTCCGAAAAAAGATAAGGAGAAGAAGAAAGGTCAAGCCAATATGGCTGAAATGAATAATGAAGTGGATAATCTATGTGTCATGTTGTCCGAATGCAACTTGGTAGGTAACCCGTGAGAATGGTGGATAGACTCGGGCGCTACTCGCCACATGTGTTCTAACAAGGAATTCTTTTCTTCTTATGATGTAGCTGGCCCCAACGAGACGATCTTCATGGCCAATTCTGCTACTGCCATAATTGAGGGAACAGGCAACATTGCCTTGAAGATGACGTCTGGAAAGATTGGGACGCTCAAGAATGTCCTTCATGTTCCAGAAATGCGGAAGAACTTAGTCTCAACTTCACTACTAGTCAAGAATGGATTTAAATGTGTTTTTGTTTTTGATAAGGTTATTGTTAGTAAAAACGATATGTATGTTGGAAAGAGATACCTCACAGAGGGCCTTTTCAAACTCAATGTAATCTCAGTTGATATGAATAAAATTTCTCCTTCATCTTACTTACTTGAGTCAAATAGTTTATGGCATGCACGTTTGGGACATGTTAATTATAAAACCTTGCGAAAAATGATTAACTTGGAAATACTGCCTAAGATTGAATGCAATAAGTCCAAATGTCAAGTATGTGTTGAATCCAAGTATGCTAAGCATCCTTATAAGTCTATTGAAAGGAATTTCAATCCTTTAGCCTTGATTCATACCGACATTTGTGACATGAAGTCAACATCATCACGCGGTGGAAAAAAGTACTTTATAACTTTTATTGATGATAGCACTCGATATTGCTATGTGTATTTACTTAATAGCAAAGATGAATCTACTAATGCATTTAAACAATACAAAAATGAAGTCCAAACACAACTGAATAAGAAAATCAAAATGATTAGAAGTGAAAGGGGTAGGGAACATGAATCTCCCTTTGAAGAAATATGCTTAGAATATGGAATTATTCATCAAACTACTACCCCATACACCCCACAATCCAATGGAATTGCGAAAAGAAAGAATCGAACATTGAAGGAAATGATGAATGCCTTATTGATAAGTTCTGGTTTACCGCAAAACTTGTGGGGGGAAGCTATCCTTACAGCAAGCCAAATACTCAACCGAGTGCCCCATAGCAAAACAAAGTTCATTCCATATGAACAATGGAAAGGTAGAAAGCCTAGCTTAAAATATTTTGAAGTGTGGGGGTGTTTAGCCAAGGTGCAAGGTCCTAAACCCAAAAGAGTAAAAATTAGACAAAAAAAATCATTGATTGTGTTTTTATAGGATACGCCACTAATAGTAAAGCGTATCGTTTTCTGGTTCATAAATTAGAAAATCCCGACATTCATGTTAATACGATAATGGAATTTGATAATGCTGAATTTTTTGAGAATATTTATCCGTATAAAATAAAATGTGAGTCGTCTAGTGAAAGACCTAAACGACCTCGGGAAGAACAAAGGAAAATATGCCTAACAAAGAGAATCCAAGACGTAGCAAATGTCAAAGAACATCGACTTCTTT
The DNA here is from genome assembly GCF_019175385.1 of Lycium barbarum. Taxonomy (NCBI): domain Eukaryota; kingdom Viridiplantae; phylum Streptophyta; class Magnoliopsida; order Solanales; family Solanaceae; genus Lycium; species Lycium barbarum. The sequence goes on along the minus strand of NC_083338.1, from coordinate 127,420,064 downwards.
TGGTCCGGACTTTTTGACATTCTTAGTAGAGAATGAGCCTCAAACTTTCAAGGAAGCAATGTCTTCCTCCGAAGCACAATATTGGAAAGAGGCAATCAATAATGAAATAGAATCCATATTAAACAATCATACTTAGGAATTGGTTGATCTTCCTCCGCGAAACAAACCTTTAGGCTCCAAATGGATTTTCAAGAAGAAAATGAAAGATGATGGCACTATTGATAAATATAAGGCAAGACGCGTTGTCAAAGGATTCAGACAAGGAGAAGGTCTTCATTATTTTGATACATACTCATCGGTAATAAAGATAACATCCATTCGGGTGTTGATAGCGTTGACTGTGGTGTATGGACTCCATATCCATCAAATGGACGTGAAAACAGCCTTCTTGAATGGAGAGTTAGAGGAAGAAATCTATATGGATCAACCGGAAGAGTTCATGACTCCCGGAAAATAGAAGAAGGTGTGTCGACTTGTTAAGTCACTTTATGGACTTAAGCAAGTACCCAAACAATGGCAAGCAAAATTTGACCAAACAATGTTGGCAAATGGATTTAAAATTAATGAATATGATAAATGTGCTTACATTAAGAACGTTCCAAATCACTTAGTCATTGTTTGCCTGTATGTTGATAATATGTTGATAATGAGCAAAGACATTGCCGACATAAATGCTACTAAGCGTATGCTTGCTAGCAAGTTTGATATGAAAGAGTTGCTGATTTAATTCTAGGAATTAAAATCCATAGAACTCCACAAGGTCTAGCATTGTCACAAACTCACTATGTTAAGATAGTACTTGAAAAATTCAAGTATCTGGAGTTTAAAGTTGCAAAGACTCCGATAGACGTGAACCTTGCTCTTACAAAGAACCAAGGTCAAAGTAAGTCTCAGTTAGACTATGCTCGAGTGTTGGGAAGTTTGATGTACATTATGAACTGTACATGACCAGATATAGCTTGTGCAATAAGTAAACTGAGTCGTTACACAAGTAATTCTGACCAAACTCATTGGATGGCAATGAAAAGAGTTTTGGGTATTTACAATACACCCAAGACTATGCTTTGCACTATAATAAATAACTTGCAGTAATTGAAGGATATAGTGATGCAAATTGGATCACCGGATCATCTGAAGTTAAATCCACAAACGGATACTTTTTCACCATTGGAGGAGGAGCAGTGTCTTGGAAATCATCCAAGCAAACATGTATCGCTCGCTCTACAATGGAGTCAGAATTTATAGCTTTGGATAAAGCTGGTGAGGAAGCTGAATGACTACGGAATTTCTTGGAAGACATTCCATTTTGGCCTAAACTAGTGGCACTATATGCATACACTATGATAGTCAAGCTGCAATAGGAAGGGCTGGAAGCGTCATGTATAACGGAAAATCTCGTCACATATAACCAAGACATAATACCGTTAGACAATTACTCTCTAGTGGAATTATCACAATTGACTATGTAAAGTCAAAGGATAATGTGTCGGATCCACTTACGAAAGGCCTAACTAGAGAGGCGGTTGATAAATCATCAAAAGGAATGGGATTATGGCCAAGAACAAGTCATAATAATGGTAACTCCACCTAGCTGACTGGAAATCCCAAGATCTAAGTTCAAGGAGATCAAACAAAGTTATGAATGACGGTTCAACATTGTCGTCAAACTCAATCCATTCTCATGATAAGACAATGTTCAGGAACAAGGATAAAGCGCAAAGGCGTTTTAATGGTTTCTAAGTTTGATACGGAGTATATCAAATTGTGTATCTACAGGATGACAAGTTTAGGAATCACTTGTGTGAGTGTGAAGTGGAAGCCGCTTCAAGGAGAATTAGAGTAAGGCTAGTTCTCTACACACTCATGAAACCAGGCGGTGTTCAAGGCTGAAACGAACACAACAATGAGAACCAAGAATGGTTAAGGGTTAAGTATATGACATATGTTGTCTAGATATACATTAAAGCTCGACGGTACAAAGATATCAAATCTACCGATTGATCGAGCATATCCGATGTATGTTCACTACGGAAAGTTCAAAGGGAAACCTACTTATCCAGATGCGGTTAATCCTTACCTATAATCACACAAGTTTTCATATATAGCCATTCCCTATTCATGTGGGGGATTGTTGAGTTTCAAGTCCACAAATGCATTAAGTGAGGGACTTTAAAGGTGAAGTATGAATTGGGAAATGGAGGGAAACAAAAGTGGAGGGAAATGAAAGTTTGAAAGATAACCTTTCAAGTGAGCATTTCTCCCACATTGGTGGTTGAAAGTGTTATGTGTGTGCTTATATTAAGCAACACATTCTCTAGCTCATAAAGGGTTGAGAAGAGGACCACCCCTCGCGCCGTCGTCGTCGCTCGGCTTCGGCTTCGGCTTCAGATTTGGTTTGATTGATTGATAATCTTTTTGGACCAATTTTTTTTTTCCATTTTCGTTACTTAATATTTCCAATCCTGATATTAATTAATTCACGCAAAATTAACTTAATTAATTAAATTCGCGGAATTCTTTTTCCCAACGGAATTAATTATTTCCCAATAGACATAACGATGACCAACGGTCATCTTCTTCACCGAACAGGCACTTTCACATCTCTTCAGAAACATAGCAGGCTATAAATTTTTCAATCACTGAAACGAAAAATTCTGAAATTTTTGCTTTCTGACAAACAGTTCCCCCCCCCCCCCCCCCCATACTGCATTGTTTCAAAACCAGAAATCAGTAAGTGTCGTGTGATTGCTACCATTCATTGAGTTCGCTGAAATTCTGCAATTTCCATTGCCGGTATTGCAGAATAGAATTTCGTTCTATCCTGGGAAGAATTAATCCAAACCTTTGGCAACTGTTAATGGATTAAATTCTTTAAGGAAACACAATTATCTGCGGGCTCAAAATAAACATACTGTTCTTTACTTTCTGCAAACAGATCATAATTTGATTAACATGAATCACAATAACTTCTTTGATTTAAAATTTTGTTAGTCTGATAGATCCTGGTATTTGACCTAAAATGTCCTTTAAAATTTTGTTAGTCTGATAGATCCTGGTATTTGACCTAAAATGTCCTTTATAATGTCAAGTTCTTTTTCTCTTATGTTCCATAATTCCACTGCGTTTTTCATGGGTGGATCGTGTTGTGTCCTTAGATTTCTTCAATGGACCATTTCTAGTTGTGAACATAGGGATGGCAATGGCACGAGGTAAGTGGGTCAGGTAAAGCGTTCTATAGTCTTAACCAACACCGCCCTGCCACTTTGTTCTGTTATTTGTAACCTACAATGTTGTCCTTCCAAGTCCCCTCTAGGCTAAGCCTCTCTCTTTGCCCCACCCTATTGACATCCTAATTCCTATGTACTTGAAATTAGTGGCAGATGCAGCGCTTCAGCATTGTGTTCATCCGGCCGCCCTAGTATGTGTGCGTGTGCGTGTAAGTCCATCAAAATATCAACATATATCTAATCTGAACACATAATTTTAAAATACAGCAAGTTCAACACTAAGAAATTTAAAGATCAAACTCAGCAAAGGTCAAGTTTGGCAAAATTCCAAAAGAGAAGATAAATGTCAAAAATTGTGAATGTTAATGTGATACATGCTGAGGAATTTGAAGGAGTGAAATGTGAAGATCCTGAAATACATCTTAGTAAGTTCTAATGTATCAAGATATCAAAGTCCAGCTTTATTGTTAATGAATAGTTTTTTTGCCATTAATGAAGAATAAAATTTAGTTTTTGAAAAGGCATAAAAATATAGCACTATGAGATTACTTAATCTATTTACATCTTAATAAGTTCTAATGTATCAAGATATCAAAGTCCAGCTTTATTGTTTATGAATAGTTTTTTTTCTCCATTAATGAAGAATAAAATTTAGTTTTTGAAAAGGCATAAAAATATAGCATTATGAGATTACTTAATCTATTCACGTTTTACTTTGAGGTTTAATATTTTTCTATAATAAATGTAGGTTGATCTAATCCAAGTACCATTCTTGTTCGAGTAAATTCCTTAAAAGGTCACCCATGTATTGGAATTCCCTCCAAATATCACTTTTATTTTTTTTAGGACTAGAATATTCAACTATCACTATTTTTCTCAAAATATACTTAACACACAAAACCCCCTTCTCTCCTAGTTGACATGCTATTGCTAAGTCACATAAAATTCTATTTTTTTGTAATAATAAATTTATTTAACTCAATCCAACCCAAACTCATTCAACCAACCAACTCATGTTATACCCATTTAATTCGGTTAAAAAACATCAAAGAAGTGTAACTTTTATACTGATATGAATTTTTTGCATTTTACACCCTTAATGTTTACTTATTTTTATGATTAATTTGCGCCATATCCCTCTCTTTTTTTTTCTTCTTTTTTTAACAATATGCACTCTATTTTTTTACACTATATCTGAGTAAGTCTTCCTAGAGAAGGACCATTTGTAAACCAGAGTCGTTTATGATGCTCCGACCATTGGCAGACTAGCAAAATCACATTGAGCAAATTATTAGATTACTTTTTGTATAATTTTCTTCAATGATAAAATCACTAGCTTCATTGAATAACATGGGCACATGTCACGGGGAATACTTGTATTGATTCTTTTCGATGCAACTACCCCTCCCCTGGGGCAAGAAGTCAGCAGCATTGAACTGGTGGTCTGTCGTTATAAGTCTTTTATGGTTAGGGGTTAAAAAAAAAAGGATAGGAATAGGGCACAAATCATAAAAAAAGAGTATAGGTGTGCAAAATGCAAAAGATCCAAAATCGGGTATAAAAGTTACGCTTCTTTGATGTTTCTAACTGGGTTAAATGAATATAAGACATGAGTTGGTTGGTTAAATGAGTTTGGCTTGGTTTGAGGTAAATGGATTTGATTAGTTCAATAAATTTGTCATTAAAAAAATATAATTTTAATGTGACTTGGCATACCACCTACAAGAGAAGGGAGTTTTGTGTGTTAAGTATATTTTGAGAAAAATAGTGATAGTTGAGTGATATTCTAGCCCTAAAAGAAACAACAGTGATATTTGTAGGCAATTCTTAATACATGGGTGATTTTTTAGGGAATTTTCTCTTCTTATTCACATATTTAGCTGAATCCCGACATACAAATCTATATTGATTTGAATTTAATTTTGTTTTTCTTTCAAAAAGCAAATAAAACTTTTATCTTGTTAGATCTATTAGACAAAGTAATCATGGTATAAAACATATGCATGTTTATGCAATATTTTGTCCCCACAAACCCTTTTCCAAGCCCTTATACAATTTTAATGTGACACAAGTTTAAATTTTACATTGTATATCTAAACTTCAATACAATAAACCAAACGGCCTATAATGTATAATCTATGATTATGAAACCAACATTATTAATCTCTGCATTACAAACCCAATGTAACTTTTTTTTAAGTGTCCACCCAGGAAAAAATTAAAAAGAATTTTGATAGGTATTGACTGTAAAAATGTGTTAAGACCTCAATCTAACTGTAATCTGATTCCAGTTATCGGTTATAAAGAGGAAACAAAATTAAGCGGTTCAAATTCTTCTTTCAATTTTAACTGCTTCAATATGTGTATTACAGGGATTCATCATAAATTGACAAGTTTTATACTGGTTTCCAGCCTACTGCAATCCTACTCCTTTATTAATACTTGAGACTGGAATTTCAAATGCTTCAATATTTGGATTACACTACTAAAAAAATGTCACACCCCAACCTTACCAGGGTGTGATGGGCACCCGACCTCATATTCGGAGCCGAGCGAACCCTCTGACTCTTATTCCATACATACTCTTTAGACTCTTGAATCACATGAGAAATGAAAAACATAGGAAAACTTTCTGAACCTTTCTTTTCATCGTACTCAATTCAAATAAAATCTATCGTCACATGAAACTAGTAACATGAAACACAATAACACATCGGCTGGTGGGGCCGCTTACAAACTGACATTCTATACCCACGGCTCTGTCTGCAAAGTCTCTAACTTCGAACAAGACATCATAGCATAGTACTCTGACCCGGCAACACTCCAGAGCAAATGGAGCTTGCCAACTCCGCTGGAACATCTTCTATAATAGCTTCTACTTATCTGGGTGTACCTGCGCGACATGAAACGCAGCCCCCGAAGAAAGGGGGTCAGTACGAGCAATGTACTGAGTATGTAAGGCGTGAATAGTAACATAGTAAGAGATATAAATATGAATAATAACATAATGGAAACATAGAACATATCATGAGATAAAAGTGTAACCTGTACATCTGAGTGCCTCTTAGGGCGGATGCCATGCATGCTTAGCTTTCTTTTGAAAACATTTCTTCTTCATATATACAGAAAATAGAACATATCATAGCGCCGCACAACGTCGGCTCCCCCACATAGCGCCGAACAACGTTGGCTCCCCCACACATGTCCCGCGTCCGGGATGGTAAATTACGCCAACTGACCAGGTGGCAATGCGTCTATAGCGCAACATATGTCCTGTAACACTGTCACGACCCGTCTAGGGGCCGTGACGAGTACCCGATACTTGTACCGAGCACCCCTTGTCTATCGTTTTACCTTTACCTCTTAGCAAGCCATGTAAACAGAGCCATTTTTTTTTTGAACATTAACATTAGCGGCGTCATTCTGAACATAGACTAATAAACTTCGTTATCACTTATACATCAACATTAACATGCCAAAACACCATATATCTAACTGTACTTAACTGACTGTACATAACTGTCTACGAGCCTCTAGACGTAGTACACTTATACATAGAAAGGGCTGAGTACTGCCGTGCCCGAATATATATACACAAAATAGTACCAAGGAAGTGAGGCTCCGGAATAACTGGAGCACTGTCAACACTGCTGGTAGAGCTTCTAAGTATCAAATCCGCCTGTCTGCTGACCTGCGCGGCATGAAACGCAGCGTCCACAAGAAGGGACGTCAGTACGAATAGTGTACCGAGTATGTAAGGCATGAATAGTAATATACAGAAAATATGAATCATGTATAATGACATAAGAGAGTTACAACACATGTCCTGGGATAGAAACATAACCTGTATATATATATACCCTTGGCAGGTGCTATGCGTACTTAGCTTTCCTTTAAGAATCTTTCCTTGTTCATATACATATACATATAAAATAGGACATCTCATATTGCCGAGGCGTCGGCAGCCGATCCATTTAACCATAAATATACACATCCCGCGTCTGGGACGATATCATATCATGTAATGCCAACTGATCAGGTGGATATGCGTTCATAACGCTCTGCCCTTACCTCCATTTCCCCCGTATACATATGCATATATCATGTACATATATAACGTCTATAGCTCTCTAGCTCTTTTATCATATACATATACGTGTGTCATGTAGGTACATCAGCGTCTATAGCGCTCTGGTGCTTTTATCATATACATATACGTGTGTCATGTAGGTACATCAGCGTCTATAGCGCTCTAGCTCTTTCGTCATGTGCATATTTTAAAAATATATACACATATCCTACATACATTTACATGTCTTATATGCATTTACGTATCCTATAAACATATATCTCATATGCATGCAGGAGAGCCCAAAAAAGCATTATGTAGTCATCGGAGTGACGTAAAGTCGGTAACCTCCGATTACATTATAGAATACTCGTGATCGCTTTGTCTCACCTTGAAGGAACGAGTATTTTAAGGTGAGACTATCAACGGGGAATAATATTAAAGTAAACGTAGAATGAAATCGGGGCATCATAGATGACAGTTCATAGACTTTGAAATCTTTTAGAAAATAAAGTCATAGCTAGGAAATATAAATAATATTCAAAAATTAGTTTATCATTTTCATGTTTACATAAGATACTTAGCTTAGTCATCTTAGTCATAGAGTCGTTCCGGTAGTACGTATCATAGGCATATTCTCTTATCTAACATCATTGTTATCATTATCGTCATGGAAGTGCCCTCGTTAGAGGAGTCATAGTATTTATCATTTGGTAACGAAATAGGGATCAAAGGTTCCCTTTGGATTCACTTCAAGTAAGTCAAGCAAGACTGTAAGGAAAAATCCAAGAGTAGCGGGCCCACCTCGGGCCGGATGGGGTGACGTATATGATTTACATATATTACGTGTCATGTCATTACTTGTGAGGGTCCTAGGGTAATCGGGTCCCACTTATGCAAGTTCTAGGGGTTTAAGAGGTCTTTCCATCATTTGCACACTTTCTAGTTCAATTCTATTGAACAAAAAGTGGAAAACTTTAGGTGCGGATTTCGGGGAACCGAGTTGTCCCCGAGGCTCGTACCCAACTTATTTCAACTAAGACATGACATAGAAAGAAGGGTGAAGCCTTACATACCTCTTTCCGCTTCTTTTGCTATTCCGAATTCACGTTGCAATCTCGTCAAAATCTGCAAATTGGTCACATTTACCCAAACTTTCATTAGGGTACTTAGAGTTAGAATCTTAAGGAACCACTTGGCTACCGAAATTTCGGCAGCACTTCCTCTGTAAATATACCATCCTCAACATTCAACATAGCCAAATTCTCATCAATCACAATCCAGGAATTCAAACCCGGCCAAACTTTTAACATAATTCAACAATCACACTAGAAATTCACATATTCCATTCAAGGTGCATTCCAACACTTCAATTAACATTCTACCTCCTTCAATACTCTCCAATTCCAATGAAACAACAATAACCTTATAATACATATATTCCAACAACATCATAGTAATACCATTACATGTCTTCCATACAAAAACATTATTTTCAATATACACAAACTTCCAATTGCCAATACTTCACCAAACTTATCAAGTCTTTATTTGCGATATAACATCTACAACACAACGATTAAGATATTAATTACAACTCGCTCATTATTCTTTCACAACTCACCAATATACATGACTATACATCAAGTATACACGGCCACATATACCATGCACACTCACACGGCTCCAACATGTATACACCACTACAATCTCTCCAAACTCAATCAACTTCCATTTTCCACATATCATTCACAACAATAACAACTAAACACTAATTAAAATAATTGAAGCATGACTCCTACACACATATATATATACACGCCCATATACTATATTTCTCTCCTTCATGAATTTCATCCATTTTAGCATACTACAACACATATAAACCATATATAACACATAAAAAAAGATCAAAACTCACCTTTCTTCTTCAACTTCTCACTTGACTACAACTTGACAACTTGTATGATTTTGAATTTTTCTTGCTCCAACAACAACTCCACCTTGTTAATCACCCTTTACTTGGTAGAAAATGATTTTTGGAGAATTTTTGCAAATTTTTCTTGTGAAAATTGCTCTTGGCCGAAATGGCCTTAAGTTTTTCTCCTCTTTCTCTTGTTCTTGCTTTTCTTGAAATTTCTAGAACATTATGTGGAATAAGATGACTTAGTCATCTTATTTATTGACCAAATTTTATTTAATATGGGCTTGGGCCATAACCATGGCCGGTTGGGCCTCACAAATTTGGGCCTTATTATTTTTTTTTTGATTTTTTTGGGCCAACTCGGTTTGGTCCCGAGTTGGGCCTAGCCCACTGACCTTTCGACCTTAAAACGTTCATATATCCTTATACCGAAGTCACCTGGGCACCCACGACCTATGGTTGGAAAGCTAATTCAATTATCTACAACTTATATATCTTGATACTTTTCCAAATTCCAAACTTATAATACCGTTTTTGCCCCTTGAAGTCAGATCACCCGAAAACGTTTTCTTAAAAATATTTGTTTGGAGGACTTCCACTTTGATTTGGCCCAAGGGTCCTTCTTGAGTTGTGTTTAACTTCTCATATGTGATTCATATGAATTTTCAGATGTCCCAAAAAAATCTCGATGTGTGGGTCCCACCTCAGCAATTAATTTGACGTTCAAAAATACGGGATATAACAAACACCCCGTACCTTTAACTTAAACTTGGATCATGATCCTAGATTTAGAAAATCAGATAAAGAATGTGCGAGTTAGAATTTCTCTGTTCAGTGGTAAGATGGTGGTTTACGCCCATGAACAGTGGTCGTATTTCAATTTACGCCCATGAACAGTGCCCGTAAACTGAAACCAAGAATTTCTGAACATTCTGGAATTTGACATTTTGAGGTCATATGGTTAAATACGGATCGTATTTCACTTTACGGCCCGTATTTCAAAATATATTTGGAATTTGAGAAAACTTCCTTGATGAAAGTTGTAGAGCATTGAAATACCTTTCCAACGGTATATTACGGGGGTCAAACGGACATCTGTGCAAAGAGTTATGGCCATTTACTGAAGAGACGCAGTGCAGTCCGTATTGCAAAATACGGCCCGTATTGCAGTTTACGACCCGTAAACTGAAAATACGACCAGCACTATTCAGGTCGTAAATTGCAATTTCACAGGACAATATATATTCATCCATACCAGTTCAACTCATTATTTTTCATTCCTTCAAACCCTAGAACGACCTCCTACTCTCCTCCAATATCAAGAACACCAAGGTAAGTCCATTCTAATTATTCCAACTCAATTCTAATACCCATCCTTATAATCTAAACAAGAAATCATTCTTCCTAATCTAGGGTTTTCAAGAAAACCCATTTCAAGGTTCAAGAATCAAGATTTAGGAAATCTTCTCCAAAAATTCAAGTCTTTAATTCAAGTTTTGGAGCAATTAAGGGTTTGCAACATATTTCCTTCCAAAGTGATTCAAGCTAGGGTTTGGGTGTTCTTCAATAGAAAAGTGAATTGTTAAATATTGCTTAACAAATTAAGGTATGTCTCCCTTTTAAAATCACTTTTTGAAACTATTGTTGGAAGTATAAATTTTATTCAAGATTCCTTAATGAATGAAAGGAAAAGCAATATTTTTATGTTTCTTGAACTCTAATTCATGTCTAAATGGTGGTTAATGTGTGTGAGGGGACAAACCCACATTAAACCTAGATTGTAACAAACCCTATATATGTATAAGATATTATGAATGTTTTCCTCTATGAGAGATGCTTAATAATGATGGTTAAGAGTTGGTGATGACATTCTCATTGATGAATTGGGACATGGAAATCTTTTGTAAAGAAGTTATACGTTTCAAAACTTTGATTGGAATGACTTATTCTTTCAATATGACATAATGAACTTTAATGTTATTGATGGTGTGTCTACTTTGAGACAAATTGTGAATCGGCTTCTATGCCATGGACTTTGTTATTGTGTTTGCCTTGCTATTCGGGAGGAAGAGTAGCCACTATGGATCCTAGTGTATTAATTGCCTTGCCATTCGGGAGGAAGAGTGGCCACTTCCGGGTTCGCTACCTGGGGTGTATTAATGACCTTGCTATTCGGGAGGAAGAGTAGCCACCGTGAATCCATATTTCGGTGTATTGCGCAGTGTTTAGGGAACCTCTACGGTTATCCCTTCGATGTGATTGGTTCTTGGGCCTGTATTGGCATGTGAGATAATCTTATTCTCTTATGAAATTGGTGATGATTATCTTAATTGGTTAAAAAGGCATATTTGAGATTGTATCTTGACAAGAGGCTTTATAAATGGGTTTTGATGTTATTATTGAGATACATAAACTGGATAACTGTTCTTATATCGTTCTCACCTGACTGGCAAGACTAATTTCTTTATGCATTACGTATTCTATTTTCATAGTACTTGTTGTCCCTGAGGCACTCACTGAGTACGAAGTACTCAGGCATACCATTGTTGTTTTTGATGGTATGTTAGGTAACGGAGAAGAGCAGGCTCGTGATACTCTCGACGCTTAGGAGAACTTGTTGCTGTTGTTGATTTGGTGAGCCCATATCCTTGTTGGTGGGACACTTCCTGTTTCACTTATTATTCTAGATTTTCGGGCTGCGTCCCGATGAGTCAAACTATTACCTCTTTATCCTAGAAGCTCCATAGTATACATTCTTGTGGGTAGTTGTGGAGTTTTGTTAACTCTTGGGCGTTGTCACGTTTTGATTAACTTTTATGATAATAAAGACTTCCGCAGAATTTGTTCATGTATTCAGGATTTGTTACATTTAATTTATAAATTGCTAGAGGCGAATGTTGAACCTGGCGGGTTCAAGTATTATTATTATTATCGTGTTGTTTAGGTTCTTCCGATGTTGTTCATGACCTCGGATGCCGGTCACGTCTAGGGTGGGTTTTGGGCCGTGACAAGCTTGGTATCAGAGCCTAGGTTTAAATACGTCCTAGGATTATTGCTGGTGTCTGTGGAGCTGTGTCTAGTGGAGTTTTCCTTGTGCAGCCTGATCACCTGCATGATTGAGAAACTCCCAGGACATTTATAGGTGTTTCCTATTCTTCTTGATTCTAGATTGTGCTGTAGAGCTTAAAGTCCTTTTTAGGATCGTTCTAATTCGCTCGTTAATTCGTGCCTTGCAGAAATGACTTTGACGCGATCCAAAAATGGTAAACGAGGACGTCCCGCGAAAGTTAAGCGAAATCTGGGGGGCGCGAATGCTGGTAATGGAAATGATGCTAGAAATCAAGCACCACCTCCAGCACCGCCTGCTCCTGCTGTCCCTGTTGCGGGTGTACCCGATATTGGTACTATGCAAACGACTATTCAAATGTTGACTGTATTAGTTGCTGCTCAGCAACAGCGTGGAGGTGTGGGACCTCATGGTGGAGGTAGATTTAAGCAGTTCCTTGACTTAAAGCCACCAGAGTTCATTGGGTCACGAGAGTTGGACGACCCCCAACACTTCTTAGATGATACCTTTAAGGCATTGAGGGCAATGGATGCCCAGGATTCAGAAGCTGTGAGGCTTGCTTCGTATCAGTTGAAGGATGTTGCTCACGTATGGTTTGATATGTGGGAATCTGAGAGAGGTGACGCTGCTTTAGCTCCGACGTGGGCTGAATTTGAGGAGGCATTCATGGAAAGGTTCTTGTCTGATGAGGAAAGAATTGCTATGGCTACTAAATTTGAAAAGTTGGAGCAGGGTAACAAGTCAGTTCGCGGGTATAGTTTGGAGTTCACACGTCTATCAAAGTATGCTTTATACATGCTTCCGACTGAAAAGCATAAGTTGACTCGTTTTGTGAAAGGCTTGGTACCACGTATCAATTCTGCATGTGCCGCTGTTGCTATGTCTCCTACTTGCACTTTCTCATCTCTGGTTGGGTTTGCTGAACAACAAGAAAGTTGGAAAAATGAAGAAAGGGTGGATCGAGATCAGCACAAGAAGGCCCGATCAGCGGGTGGTTTTAGTGGTAATAATTATAAGGGAGGGCAGAGTAAAGGGTATTCTGCACCTGCTCATTCTGGCACTTATTCCCATGCTAGTGTGCCTTCTGGTAGGCAAGGCCAGAAAAATAATAACAATACTGGTAGGTTTTCGCAGGGAAGTAGTCGTCCGCCAGTGTGGGAGGATCGTACCTGCCATCACTGTGGCATGAGGGGGCATCTAATGAGGAACTGCAGAAAGTGGCTACGTGAGATGGCTGCTATGAATAATCAAAAGAATGATTCGCCTGTTTTTGCATCTGCTAAAAATCCGTCTGCTGGTAATGCTACCAATAATTATCAGAATGCTCGTAATAATGGAAAGGGATAGGAAGTTGCTAATACTTCTGGTGGAGGGACAGCTCGACTTTATGGGCTGACTCGTAGGGAGGCAGCTGAGTCTTCTGACGCAGTGGTTACAGGTATTCTTACCATCTGTACTCATGATGCTTACTCATTGATTGATCCGGGTTCAAATTTATCCTATGTGACTCCTTATTTTGCTCTTGATATGGGTATGAAACCCGAATCTTTGTTGGAACCCTTTGCTGTTGATACGCCTACGGGTGTTCCTGCTATTACTTCTAGAGTGTATAGAAATTGTGTTGTTGTGATTAAAGGCCGTGAGTCCGTGGCTGATTTGTATGAACTTGAGATGGTGGATTTTGATGTAATTATGGGGATGGACTGGTTGTCTGCGTGTTATGCTAATGTGGATTGTCGCCATAAGTTAATTCGTTTCGCCTTTCCCGATGAGCCCGTTATTGTGTGGGAGGGTGAAATTGCCAAGCCAAAGGGTAGATTTATTTCCTATCTTAAGGCTCATAAGATGATTACTAAGGGGGGTATTTACCATTTGGTTGTTGTTAATGATACAAAAGTCGTAGTACCCGAATTCGCATCTGTTCCCATAGTGAGTGATTATCCCAAAGTATTTCCTGAAGACCTTCCTGGTATTCCTCCTGATAGAGTTATTGATTTTGGAATTGATGTTATTCCCGACACTCAACCTATTTCTATTCCACCTTATCGTATGGTTCCAGCGGAGCTAAGGGAATTAAAGGATCAATTGAAGGACTTGTTGGATAAGGGTTTTATCCGACCAAGTTCCTCACCTTGGGGTGCTCCAGTCTTGTTTGTTAGGAAGAAGGATGGTTCCCTGAGAATGTGTGTTGACTACCGTCAGCTTAATAAAGTGACCATTAAGAATAAGTATCATTTGCCTAGGATAGATGATTTGTTTGACCAACTTCAGGGTGCTAAATTCTTTTCGAAGATTGACCTGAGGTCTGGATATCATCAATTGAAGATAAAGGAGGAGGATATCCCGAAAACTGCTTTCCGTACTCGTTACGGGCACTTTGAGTTTCTAGTCATGTCCTTTGGGTTGACTAATGCGCCTGCCGCATTCATGGATTTAATGAACCGTGTGTTTAAGCCGTATCTAGACCGCTTCATTATTGCGTTTATTGATGACATTTTGGTGTACTCTAAGAATCGTGAGGATCATGCTAATCATTTGAGGATAACTTTGACAACACTTGAGGAGAACGAGTTGTATGCAAAATTCTCTAAGTGTGAATTCTGGCTTGATTCTATGGCTTTCTTGGGCCATGTGGTGACCGGGGACGGCATTAAAGTAGACCCTCAGAAAATTGCAGCAGTGAAGGATTGGCCTAGACCCACTAGTGCGATTGAAATTCGTAGTTTCTTGGGTTTGGCAGGTTATTACCGAAAGTTTGTGGAAGGTTTTTCGTCAATAGCCTCTCCACTAACTAAATTGACACAGAAGACTGCTAAGTTTCAGTGGTCTGAATCTTGTGAAAGGAGTTTCTAAGAGCTTAAGGCAAGGTTGACTTCGGCTCCTATTTTGACGTTACCTTCGGGGTCTGGTGGATATGTGGTGTATTGTGAAGCTTCTAGAATTGGTTTGGGTTGTGTGTTGATACAGAACGGTAAGGTGATTGCTTATGCTTCGCATCAGTTGAAAAAGCATGAGAAGAACTATCCGACTCATGACTTGGAGTTGGCTGCTGTGGTATTTGCTTTGAAAATTTGGCGTCATTACCTGTATGGTGAGCATTGTGATGTTTTTACTGATCACAAGAGTCTACAATATATCTTCAAGCAGCGAGAGTTGAACCTCAGGCAGAGGAGGTGGTTGGAGTTGTTAAAAGACTACGACTTGAATATTCTGTATCATCCTAGCAAGGCTAACGTGGTTGCTGATGCTTTGAGTAGAAAATCCATGGGCACGTTGGCTTATTTGCGTGCTCATGACATGCCCATGGGGAAAGAGATTCGAAGACTCGCCAGCCTTGGGGTTAGGCTTGATGAAACTGAAGATGGAGAATTAGTGGGAATCACTCCATCACGGTCTGATATTGTAGAAAGGATTAAATTCAAGCAATATGATGATGAACTTTTGGCAAAGTTGAGAGATGGAGTGGAAAGGGGTGAGTACACTTCATTTACTGTTGGGACTGGCGATAGTGTTCTGCGATTGCAAGGACGATTGTGTGTTCCCGATGTTGATGGTCTTCGACAAGAACTAATGATGGAAGCTCATAGTTCCAAGTATTCGGTTCATCCGGGATCAACCAAGATGTATAAAGATTTGAAACAACACTATTGGTGGAAGAGCATGAAGGTTGATATTTCTAACTTTGTGGCTAAGTGTTTGAACTGTCAACAGGTGAAAGCTGAACATCAAAGGCCTAGTGGCTTGGCTCAGAACATTGAGATTCCTCAATGGAAATGGGAGATGATAAATATGGACTTTGTTGCAGGTTTACCTCACACAAGGGCCAAGTATGATTCAATTTGGGTGATCGTGGATAGACTCACGAAGTCTGCCCATTTTCTTCCTGTGAAGACGTCATATGCCGCTGCAGAGTACGCCAAGTTATATTTGAAGGAGATCGTTAGGTTGCATGGTGTTCCGACATCTATCATATCTGACAGAGGTACGCAGTTTACTGCTCATTTCTGGCAGACGTTTCAAGAAGGTTTGGGGACTAGAGTGAAACTGAGCGCTGCCTTTCATCCTCAAACTGACGGGCAAGCAGAGAGAACTATTCAAACTTTGGAGGATATGTTGCGTGCTTATGCAATCGATTTTGGAGGAAGTTGGGATGAACACCTACCTTTGGTGGAATTCGCTTACAATAATAGTTATCAAGTTAGTATTCAGATGGCTCCTTATGAGGCTCTTTACGGGAGGCGTTGTCGGTCTCCAATTGGTTGGTTTGAACCAACGGAAGTAGAGTTGTTGGGTCCTGATTCAATTCATGAGGCGATCGAAAAGGTAAATCTTATTGTGCAACGACTAAAGACCGCTCAGAGTAGACAAAAGTCTTATACGGACATGAGGCGTATGGAGTTGGAATTTGGTGTTGGTGACAAGGTTTTCTTGAAAGTGTCACCTATGAAGGGGGTAATGCGTTTTGGCAGAAAGGGCAAGCTTAGTCCTCGCTACATTGGTCCTTATGAGATTACTAGAAGAGTTGGGAAGGTAGCTTATGAGTTGAGATTACCGGCTGAGATGTCCATGGTTCATCCGGTGCTTCACATTTCGATGTTGAGGTTGTATAAACCTGACCCCTCTCATGTGTTGAGCTATGAAGAGGTAGAGATTGACGAATCCTTGTCTTATGAAGAAGAACCAGTTCAGATTTTGGATCGCCAAGTAGAAGGTTGAGAACAAAGGATGTTGCGTCGGTCAAAGTGTTGTGGCGAAATCATAATACTGAGGACGCTACGTGGGAAGCGGAAGAGGACATGAAGAAGAGATATCCTCACTTGTTCCCTATTACAGGTATGAGTTATGTTTTGAACTATTCGTGCACAAGGTGATTGTGTGTGGTTAAATTCGTGTTGGTTAATTACCTTGTACCAAACATGGTATAAAAATTAGTGCTGGGATATCGCAGCTTATACCTTCCACCAAACGACCCCTTAGTGTCGTTTGGTACACGGACTAGATTATCCCAGTATTATAGTACTAAGATTATAATTTTGGACTAGTTTATCCCACTTGAGAGATGGGATAAAATAATACCAAGCTAGATGGGATAAGATGGGTTATTCTAGATTAAGTTTTATACTACCCGGCCAAAATAATCCCAGTATTATAATCTTGGGACTAATTTATTTCATCTTAATCCCAAGGTTAATGGGATACTGTATATTTAAGTATTGGCTTCATTTTATCCTTATTTGGTAGAGGGTAAAAATTTGTCCCAGGATAAATTTATACCTTCTACAAAATATGGTACAAAATTAATCCCAAAGTTAGTACTGGGATATCCCAGCTTATACTATGTACCAACCGACCCCTGAAAGTATAAATTTATCCCGGGATAAATTTATACCTTCAACCAAACAAGATATAAATTTTATCCCAAACTTTATCCTGAAATATCCTAGCTTATCCTGTATACCAAACGAGGGTATGTTTGGTACAACAATAAATGCTTTCCGAAAAATGTTTTTCTATAGAAAATGGTCTCCTCACAAAAGGATTAAACATTTGATGGGAAAACATTTTTTGGATCAGTGAAAACACACTGACGCACTCCAATCCATCCACCCCCTCCCCCGGACTATCCATCCTACCCCCACAACCCCCCCACCCCTCCACCCCCACCTCACCTCCTATTGGAAAACTATTAGAGATGGTCACATTAAGAAGAATAAATAACAGAGAAATAAAATATAGTGATAAAAACAAAGATTAGACAGTGTTAAAATTGGAAAATCCTGTTCAAGGCACGCTATGGATGGCGCTGTCTTCAGAGTAGATATCTGTCGCTTCCCCGATGCAAATAGCAAAATAACGTTCTCCTCCCAAGATATAAGGAACCACTCAGGAATTTTCTAGTGTGCACACAAGTAGAAGTTTCAGAGAACCTTTTTAATTCTTCAACTGCTTTTGTAGGAATTCAGAATAAGAAGAAAAACAGAGAACCATTTTAATCCCTCGATTGCTTTTGTAGGAATTTAAAATAAGAAGAAAAACGAACTCTTGAAGAGAATGAAATTAAAGAGCTTAAAGATCAGAATTTCCTATATTGATTTTTCTGCAATGGAACAACTATTTATAGAAAGTGATCACAACTTTTAATGAATAGGTGTACCCCTTAAGATTAGATGACACATTTTCGTGATGAGTATTCCTTTAAGAATAGGTAACACATGTTCACAATATATTGTGTCTTTTCAAAAGATGTTTTTAAATTTTGCATCACTTCTAAATAAGTTCCAACACCTCCCCCTCCCCACCCCACCCCCACTTCTCACTCTGCCTACCCCTATGGCCAGAAGTTGCACTCAAAATTCAAAATTCTCATAGTGTTTTGCTCTGAAAATATACAAATGCTCTTGAAATGACATTTTTAACTTGCGGTGTGAGTAGGAAAATTATTTTTTTACGAGAAAATATTTTCTTCGAAAACATTTGTGGAAACCTTTTCCGTCATACCAAACACACCCTAAGACTTGACTACTTGTCAATTGCCTTGGATACTCTGGTGCCTCACTTTGTCATTTTATACAACATGGTATAGACCAAATGAAATGGGTACATATAACGCTATAAGGGGTCGTTTGGTAGCCAGTAAACAACATAAATGGTCCCTTAACTATGAGTGTAGGTCCAAAATATTCCCTTAACTATGCAATTAACAGTTTTGGTCCTTTAAGTTTGCCACAAGTTAATAGAAATGGTCCCTTAACTATGATGGTAGGTTATACATAGTCTCTTAAGTATGCACTTAGCAATTTTGGTCCTTTAAGTTCGCCAAAAGTTAATACTTTTAGTCTCCGACAAAATATTCATCGAACTTTGTTTGTTAGATTTAACGGAAACTATGAAAAGAAAATTAGCGAGAACTGTACATGCTACTAAAAAAAGGGTCAAATACCTCAAGACAAAACTGACGGACGGACGTGGCTATAGCACATAACCGAGTAAAAATTAACAGACTTGATAATGTCAGCAAATAGTGTCTTGAAACATAAAAATCGAGGGTGTCCATCGGCTAGGTAAAATACATTAGACTCGGTTTTTATTGAAAACCTGATACAACAATAACTACTTTAACTGTAGTGTTTCTAAAAAAAAAAAAAAAAAAAAAAAAGTTTCCGCGCATTTTTGCTCGAAGATAACCGACGACCGTCCGTTGGTTTTGTCCTGAGGTATTTGACCCTTTTTTTAGTAGCGTGTGCCTCTAAATGTCAGTTTTCGTTAATTTGTTTCATAGTTCCCGTCAAATCTAACAAACAAAGTTCGATGAATATTCTGTCAGAGACTAAAAGTGTTAACTTTTGGCAAACTTAAAGGACCAAAACTGTTAAGTGCATACTTAAAGGACTATTTTTAACCTACCCTCATAGTTAAGGAACCATTTCTGTTAACTTGTGACAAACTTAAAGGACCAAAACTGTTAATTGCATAGTTTAGGAACTATTTTGAATCTACCCTCATAGTTAAGGGACCATTTATGGCGTTTTCTTTATTAATTTCTGCATAATTTATATCACGTTTGGTAGCTAGAGAAGAATCAAATTTAGTTTTTTAAAAGGCATAAACGTATAGCATTGCTGGACATTAACCTGATGATGTGACATCCCTTATTGATCAGGATTTTTTTTTTTTTTAACCTTTTCTCCCTCAATATCGTGAAAAGAAAAGAAGAAAATTATATATTTGAAGTGCCTTTTCACAAAAGGTTGTGTTCTTTCACATTCAACTAACTTGTCTTTTGAATTTTGTTTCAACCGTTGGTTTAAATATAAAAGATCCGAAGGCTTATGGCTTTAAGAGAATATACTAATCAAAGAGTTCCAAAAGAACTTAATTAGACTTCAAAAGAGCCTAACCAAAATTCCATTAAACATTTGCTTAACCTCTCTCCTACATAAAGATTAGAAGCAGGAACAGGTAATTGCCTTTTCCAGTTTGATATAAGAGCCCGTTTGGATTGACTTATAAGTTGCCTATAAGCTGTTTTCAGTTTTTTTGAGGGTTCAGCTGGCCAGCTTAAAGTCATTTTGTGCTTAAAATAAGCCTAAAATATTAATTGGGT
This sequence comes from Lycium barbarum, assembly GCF_019175385.1. Taxonomy (NCBI): domain Eukaryota; kingdom Viridiplantae; phylum Streptophyta; class Magnoliopsida; order Solanales; family Solanaceae; genus Lycium; species Lycium barbarum. The sequence goes on along the minus strand of NC_083338.1, from coordinate 127,399,673 downwards.
TTGTTTGGCTTTACTTATCTAAAGCAGCTTATAAGCTGAAAACAGCTTATAAGCTGCTTTTTTTAAGCCCATCCTAACAGACTCTAAGTAATGACCCTTTTTTTTTTTAAAATGAAAAGAGAGGGAAGAAAGATTCTATTATCATTTGGTTGAATCCATCTTGCATTTAGTTTTGCAATTTACGTGTGTTTGTACGTTTGATTTTATTTGATTTTTCTATTGAGTTGTTTTAGTTGCCTTTCTTACGAATGTTTATATTTGGTTTTTCAAGGATAAAATATTTTCCACAAAATAAGTTTTAAAATTTAATTATCCTGTTTTTTTTTAAAATTTAATTGTCCTGTTTTACTTCAAAAGTGCTTTGGAGAATAAGATACTAATATTATGGAAAAACAAATCCATGCAGAGTTCGGTTTTGAAATTTATGTGTGTTTGCACAGTTGATTTTATTTTATTTTATTTTTAGTTTTTAGTTTTTTTTTTTTTACTTCAGTGTTTAAATTGTTTTACAGGATGATAATATATTTCATATTTCCTTTCGAAAAACAAGTTTTAATTTTCAATTGGTATATTTTAAAATATTTCACAAACTCGTACCATGGTTGGTACTATTTATATATATGATTACTGTTAAAAGAATAAAAAATGCCTTTGTGTTGTTTTGCTTGATTTATGGATAATACGAAACTTCATTTACTGTATCTGAGTTTTGTGTTGAGATTAATACTTTGATAGGCTGATTTTTAAAATTTTCAAATGTGGATGGTCAAAACAAAAAAAGTAAAATATTGCTACAAATTTCTGTGTAGTCTTGTTCACAAAATTGGATTATGATGTTGATAAATTATACTATGAAAGTAAAAAAGTTTATGGATAACAACAAACTATATTTCCTCGGCAAAATACATCAAATCCACTCCAAACTATACCTGAAAAGTCTAGTTCACACTCCAACTATTCAGGCGACCTATTACACTCTTAATCATGTAAAAAGTGAATTTAATACCACCTCGATACACATATAACCAGCTGCATAAAGGGAGGTGTGATGCACTCGCTGCCACATCAGCGACACGTCAACGCCACGTTGGATATCTTTTAAATTTTAATTTTATGTTATTTTTCTTTTATTTATTCATTTGATTTTCTATTGTTAATTATATTTACACTAATTAATTTCTAATTAACTATAAAATCCTCCCATAATTACATCTTCTCAATCATTAAACCATCTCACCACCCCATTTCACTAGAACCACCATATCCGCCATCACCAAATTTGCCAACACCAATTTCACCACCACCAGTTTCACCACCACCATATCTGCCACTACCACCACAATGAATTTCACCACCACCATATCCATCATCACCGTCAAACCTACCATCGAACTCAGCACCACAAAATAAAAAAATTAACAAATAATTATTGATAATTTTTAACAATGTAATATTAAGAACATGTTAAAGTGAGTGAGAAAAATAAAAGAAATTGAAGATTGATCGGAAAAAATGGAAGTTTGCCGGAAAAAATTTCCGGCCAAGATCTGTTACACTATTTCCAAGAGAAAAATAAAAGAAATTGAAGATTGATCGGAAAATGATGACAATGAAGATTCTTGTCCTACAAATCTTATAGGAAGGATAATCCAAATCAGAATTCAAGAATTTTTTTAGGAACAAAAAAAATGAAAAGACAACTTTTAAAAATAGAAGTGCAATTGAAAGAAAAAAGTCAAATTATTAGAAGAAGTGGAATTGGTGGTGAACGGTGAAGAAGAAGAATTGGTAGTGGTATTTTGATTTTGGTGGTGGTGGGTTTAATGGTGGCTATTGAAATCAGTAGAGGTGGTGGCTATTGAAATTTGGTGTTGGTGATATATATGGTCACTACAAAAAAAAGGGTAATTTGTGGAGGTTGAAAGTTGCAATTCGCGGAAGTTTTAGCCTCCACTAGTTACTAGTGGAGCTTAAAACCTCCGCGAATTGCAACTTTCAACCTCCACAAATTACCTTTTTTTTTGTAGTGGGTGAAGAAGGTGGAGGGGGGAGGGGGCAGCGTGGTGGTGGTCAAATTTAGAAGAAGAAGGGTTTGGGGCTGGGGCTGGGGGTGGCGTGAGAGTGGGAGGGGGGGGGGGGGGGCAGCGTGTTAAATGAAGAAGAAGAAGAAGAAGAAGAAGAAAAAGAAGAAGAAGGGGAGCGGGTGGGGGTATGCAGTGAAGAAGAAAGGAAGAAGAAAGGGAGGGTTGGGGTGGGGATTATTAAAAAATGTTTTTTTAATTAAAAAAAAATAAAATAATAAATAAATTTTAATTAAAATGCGCCTCTTTTTTAATTATAATTTGTGCCACATCAGCTTGTAGGGTAGTAATAAATTCAGTTTTTAGATGTTCAGGTGTGTAATAGGTCGTCTGTATAGTTTGAGTGTGAACTCGACATTTTAAGTATAGTCTAAGTGTTATTTGATGTATTTTGCCTATTTCTTCTGCTTGAAGTTTGGTGTACATAGTAGTACAGAGTCATTATCTTTTATCAAATTGTAAAAAGTTATGTGTGAAGTTTGAACCGTTTCCTCTCTCACACACACACACATATATATATATATATACATATATATATATATATATATATATATATATATATATATATATATATATATATATATATATATATATATTAATTAGATAGTCAATTATGGATGGCAAGAAATAAATTCTGTTGGTTTGATGCTTAGTGCAGAGCCAGAGATTAGCAATGTGATTTATCTATCTTTTAGTTTTATTCATTTGGCGGTAAAAAAACAAACTAGAGATACCTAATAATTTATGTGTGGTTATTCAATATTCATACATTTTTATGCATTTGATTGTAATTTCATGCGTGTATCTTGCATATATTCAGCGATTTTGATATTATAAATTTTATCTATGTTGTTGTTGTAATATTAACAAATTTGCAGAAATATATTCAATCGTTCGAAGCGCGAAGCAATTAACTAGTTTCTATAGTAAATGTAGGTTAATGTGATCCGGGTACATTCGTATTCATATATAATGCTGAATCCCAGGCCCAGCATACAAATCTAAAATGATGGATTTTATTTTGTTTTTCTTTCAAAAAGCAAATAAAACTTATCTTGTTAGATGACTAGATGTTTTAAACAAAGTAATCATGGTATGCAATATTTTTGTAGCAATTCTCAATTCATATATAAATAATACATGTATGGCTAATGCCAAAACAAATATATGCATATCTTGTACGTCAATTCCTATATTATTCTATAAAAAACTTATAAGCAATGTCATGATTGATTATACGTCGATAAAACATTCAAAATGGAAATTTTATCCCGAGGGGACTCTCAAACCCTTTTCCATACCTTTATGCAAGTTTAAATTTTACATTGTATATTTAATTTTCAATACAATAAACAAAACGGCCTATAAAAAATAATCCCTAAGTACGAACCCAGCATTATTAATTTCTGCATTATAAATTCAATATAACTTCTTTCTAAGCGTCCACCCAAAAAGAAATTAAAAATAATTTTGACAAGTATTAGCCGTAAAAATGTGTCTAAGCGTAATCTGGTATGTAGTCGGTTTGAAAGAGGAAAAATTCAAATTTAAGCGGTTCAAATTCTTCTTTAATTTCAAATGCTTCAATATGTATTACGAGGATTCATCATAAATTGGTAAGTTTTACGCTGGTTGTCAGCCTACCATGCCCCCCCTCCCACCCCCACACCTTCCCTCCTTTATTCGGGCTTGGACTAGAATTTCAAATGCTTCAATCCAAAAAAGAAAAAAACTACTGTATAAAGAATTTTGATAAGCATTAGCTGTAAAATGTGCTAATTATCTCAGTTTAACCATAATCTGATTCATGTAATCTGTTATTAAGAGGGATGCATAAATTCAACTGTTTCACCACTTCTTTTTTTTCCTAGTTTCACCCTTTCACTATTGCTTTTTGTGTAATTTTGTAGGAGAATTCAAGCTCTGCAAAAGATGGAGCCAAGCATGAAGCGCATGAGAACTGCTGTTAAAGAAGAAGATGAAGAGGCTAGCTCCTTGTACAAATGACACCTTTTTTGTTTACTACTACTTTGTAACCTGTGAATTTGTTTCTCTTTTTGTGTGTGAATCTTTAACCGATGAAATAGTACTCCAAAAGTCATTTGGTTGATGGGATAAGGGATAACAAACTAGGATAACGTTACTAAAATGATGGGATAGCTAATTCCATGAGATATCCTAACTGACGAGACTCGTGTATCCCATCCTGGTAACAAAATGACCCCAAGAATATTAAGAATCTACGTCTAAAAGAAAAATTCTTAAAATACATTTGATGACTAAATACCCTACATACTACACATCACCACTGATCAACAATGGCATGTCCTGTCATCTTATGTTACTTTTCTTCCATAAGATTGTAGGGTATAGACAAGTCATTAGAACTATCTTCTGCCCTCTTGAACATTCTTTCTTATTAGGAGCTTCCTTGTGTACCAGTGTTGTCAAAGGCGCACTTAAAGCGCGCTTAAGCCCTGAAGCGAGGGTCAAAACATGTTGAGCGCTTCGCGTCACTTTATTTGTGCTTCAGTGTCATCATCAAGGCTCTAAGACAACTTTTCCTTGCCCATGAGCCTCTCTTGAAGATGAGACACTAGATAATTGATATTTCACTTTATCGTAATGTTTTTACAATTTCTTTGTCCATATATTTTTTATTCATGCTTATTATTATTAGTCTTGGACTAAACATGTATATATATTTGTATTTTTGCACCAGTGCATCTTTTTTCATTAAAGCCCACGCTTTATTTGCGTTTTGCGCTTAAAGCTCCAGGCTGACCTTAGAGCTTTTTTGCGCTTTTCACTTTTGATAACACCATTTTGTACTAAAATCAAGTTGGCAGAAAGTACAGACTTAAAGAATCTACATCTAAAAGAAAAAGTTAAAGAAAGTTTTAATGGATTATACCTACCAAAAGAATAGTTAGAAGGGCTAATATCACCTGGTCTTCAATTGTTCGAAGGTGGAGATGATGGCTACAAGTAGTTGGAAAATAAGACGTTAAACTAGAATTGAATCATATCAAATGCTTGACGATTTGTAGAAGCTGTTAAACTGGCTATGGGCAGTATGCTTGAATGTTGGAGGACAGCTGCAAATGGGAAACGACGAGGTGCTTCTCTTAGAATAACAAATGTACCACGTATCTGGTGCTTACGTACAATTGCATGTATCAACTAAGATGATAGAACGTCGTACTATACTCTACAATCTCATGGAAGAGAAGTACCGTAAAATTACAGGGACATGCCATTGTTGATCAGTGGTGATGTGTAATACGAGGGTATTTAGTCATCAAATGTATTTCATGATATCTGTAAAATATATAGTATGCACTTCTACTTTTTAATCTCCACGTTTTAATTTGTGGTTTAGAGTGTTTCTGTTGGAAAGTGTTTAATACTAATTGATAACATTGTTTAATTACCTTTCTTGCAATCTATTAACACTATAAGAAAGTATAGAAATCGCAACAAATTTTTTTATATTTGGCAATAACTTAATTTTATTGTTGGCAAATGATTTTTTTGTTGCCAAACAATTAATTTTGTTGCTATAGTATTGATTATTGTTGCAAAAAGTACTTTTGACAACAAAAAAAAAAGTTGTTGCACGTTGTTGCAATAACAGCCGTTGGGAAAAATTCATGCAACAAATTTAATTTTTTTATTGCCAAAAGTACTTTTTGCAACAATAATCTATCTATGGCAACAAAAAAGAATTTGTTGCCAAATATATTTTTTCTTGTAGTGTAAATATTTTGCAGCAATAATAATGCTTAAAATATAATTTTTTTTTGTAAAAAATTGCACCATTATGACCATATCTTGCTTTTTTTTTTGGTATCCTCTTGCAGATAAGTATATACATGAGAGTCACTAAAACAGTCAAGTTAAACGTTAAGAAATCAGATACTATTGGAAATGTCAAAGCATTGCTACATGATAAGGAGGGCATACCGGTATGTCTTCAGCAGTTGTTTTCGGAAGATAATAATAGGCTAATGGATGGATGGAAGCTAGCTCATTGTGACATTTGCAAAAACTCCACCCTTCATGCTTATGTTGAAGATTCAGCCCCAGGCCCAGTGATATTATGTGTAAAGAGATCCTATGCTGAAGGTACCTTTACAGTTAATTCAAGGATTTATGATACTATCCAGGATGTCAAATCTAGGATTAGGGCCAAAGAAGGAACAAACTCAGACGAGTTCTCTCTTATTCATGACGGGAAGTTTCTTGAAGATGACAAAACCTTAGCTTTTCTCAATATTGATGATGGATCAATCCTTCATATGGTGTTTAATCCTAGAGACAAGTTTCTTATCCTTGTCGTAATGCCAACTCATGAAATAGTACAAATAGAAGTCAAGGCTACCTTATTTGTTCGCGATGTTAAAATGGTTATCTGGAGCAAGGTTGGCCAGTACTCAATTGATGGTATGGATCTGTTTTAGGGAAAACAGAAGCTGGAAGATCAGAAGGAATTATATCAGTATGATATCAAAGAAGGCTCCCTCTTACAAGTGATACCTGGAACAATACAGATCTTTGTCAGGAAATGTAATGGTGAAAGTATAATGGTAGACGTGCACAGGCACAACTTGGTCAAGGATGTGAAGGGTATGCTTCGAAATAAGCTAGGAATACCAGTTCATCTGCTACTGCTTGTGTTTGAGGGAAAAGATTTAGCTGATTACCGGGATTTAGCTAGCTACAATATTTTCAAGGAATCAATTCTGCATTTGGATATTAGTAATTACACCGAGAATCCTACACACACTCAGATGGGACTGCTGTGTCACAGTACTCAACGTCACCACCCGATAAAATTATGTACAGTCATAGGTGTGGCAAATTCTCTTTCCAGCTCAACCCCCATTGCTCATTTGAAACAGTTAATCGCGAATTAAGTAAAACAACCCGTGAAGGAACTAATCGTAGGCAGCACACGTTTGGACCCCTTTCGCTGTCTTGGCAGTGGCGGACTCATGTGCAAATTTTGGGTGCTCCCTCACCCATTAAACTCAGTCACGGAGTGTATAGCTGTATAGAAAATATAAAGCAAACAGATATAAATAGTTAATAGAGCACCCCCGAACTCAAAATTCCTGGGTCCAGCACCCCCGAACTCAAAATCCTGGATCCGCCACTGTGTCTTGGTGACTATGGAATCACAGGGGACACAGAGTTGTTCGTCGTGTATTGAGTGGTTTGGCCAACTTTTGTCATATACAAAGACAGCAAGCTGTCCAATGTGTCCGCTGCATCATTCGTGAACATGTTTTTTATTTTTATTTTTATTTTTTATATTTGGTATGTTTATGAACTTCTGTTGTTTTACAATCTTCTTGGATTACCTAGTCGCATGGACAAAAGTAACATTGAAAACCAATATAATGGTGTCTATCTTTTTTCTGTTAGCTGCTGTTACTGAACCCCTACTTATGTATCTTTCCTTAAATAGTTCAGATCTCATTGGAATTCGAAGCCCGTTGCCCAACTAGTTCAGATTCGCGTCGCGTAGGGCCATTTAAGAGGAAATAATTCCTACCAATTTTTTTTTTCATTCCCTTGGCTCAAACTATAGTATATAGTACTCCCTCTGTCCCAAAAAGATTGTCCCTTTCTATATTTAGAAATAATTTAACTTTATGAGATGATTTACAGTCACACAAATATCTAAGGCTTGTTTTGGACCACACATTTCAAAAGTCTTCCTTTATTTCTTAAACTTTGTGCCAAGTCAAAAGATCACAATCTTTTTGGGACGGAGGGAGTATATATTAGTCACGTTATGGAAAAAAATAACTGCCTGTTTTTGTTATTTTTATTGGGCAAAATCGAAAGAAGAATTAATTCAAAAATTCGCTCACCCAACTGCTTAAACTAAAAATAGCTGACAGATGTATAATATATGTATATTCATGTATAATGTGAAAAAACGTGTATAATCAGTGCAATATCATTGTATACCGGCTAGAAAAGTAAATAGTGAACCCAACTGGTTATTTATATGAAGATTTTGTTTGTTTTGGTGGCACTCTGAGATAGTCAAGGGAAAACTATTGGTGAAAGGGTGTAGGCTATTCCCGTGAAGTTTTCTTGTATTGGCTACCTGAACTTTCACCTTGTTGGTGGGGTTCGATTCCCACCTTGTAATCCTCTCCCCCATTTCCCATCAGCTACCTCCAATTTACCAAACAAAAAAAAACAAGGAATCATTTCTTTTAATTATAGCTGCTACAGAACAATTAGGCAAAAAATTACTCGCACTTGGTGTTCATGTGTACTTTTACATTCACATTTCTCAAGACAAATATCTTTTAATATTCACATTTTTTACTTAGCCATGGTTAAATGATATGTACTTTCACTTTAATTTTTCATTAATCGCGAATGTTAAATTGTTTGATTTGACTAAATAATGGGCGTTAGTACCCATCGGATACTTTCTACCTTCCACGAGCACAAGGTATAGGATCTATATGTATATATCATATATGTAGCATGATGGAAATATAGTCCCGGAATCACAAGTAAATCGATAGACGACTAAGAATAATTGTAGGAACACTAACCTTTTAATCCATTGGACACGACTTTGCAGTAAGTCAAGCCTTCATATGTAAGTTGATGATCTTCTGAGCCTTCACACGTTAATGTTTCCTAGTTCTTTCTTTCATGGGGGAGAGAAGAAAGTAACGTGTGTGGCACAAGGACTACAACCAAATTAAATAGAACGCACGCAACTCTTCAGAGACAACTCTCAGAAAAGGTGTCTCTTCAGTTAGAAAGGCTTATCAATAATAATAACTGGAAGAGTTAAAAGAATAGGTTTCTACACATATAATTCTGCTATATAAATAAATACTTCTATAGCCCATATAAATTTAATACTTTATTAGATCATAAATTGGGCTTCTTTAATTGATAGCAGATCTATGTACAATTATATTAAATATGTGAGTCGACTAAATGGAAAGTTTCCAACAATCTCCCACTTGGACCACATATGTTTCTGAATAACTGTACATAGCTAAAACTTTACAGTGCACTAGAATTCGCTATCTCAATCGAAATATCTCAAAACAATCTGGTCCATCAATTATACTAATATAGGATCAAAGAGGTTTTCACAACATATATTCGTCACTAAATCCATCAATGGTCACGATATCAGCAGAATCAATGACATAGATCAAGTATGGATGCATAGCATGGAAATTGCATGTAAAATTGATCCCAGTCATACTTATTTCCAACTGCTCCTACTTTATGACTATAAATAGTCCAAAATGACTTTCTTACACTTTATGCAAAACCTCAGTAGAAAATCAATAGCTTTATTTTCAAAGTTTCCAATAAACATACAAAATTAAGGTAAGTACCCTTCAGATGCGGATCCAGGATTTGATGCTTCAAATTAAAAAATATAAAGAGACAAAACAAAAACCTATAGGTGACCAAGGATTCGAACCCTTGACCAAAAGAAACAAAGCTTTAAAAGTTCCTTCTTTGCCACTAAACCAACAACAAACTTTATTAATGGATTCCCAAATCATATTTCTTATATATTTACTGAATTTTTCAATACAAATATAGGATCCGCACAAATACATGGGGGTTCCTGAGAACCCCCATATAATATGCTAAATCCGCCCCTGGAACCCTTACTATTCTTCTTGATTCATGTCACTATCAAATGATTTACTTGCGATCTTGCGTGGAGTGTATAATGATTTCCATCATAGCATGCATAATGGTGGTGTCTGGCTATATATGTGTACATGTAAAATAAAGTTAAAAGAGTGTATGTATGTAGGGACGCAGAAATAGACGCAAATTTTTTTAAACTTGTGGAGACAAAACGCAAATAAGTTAACGTGTAGTATATTATATATTACACCTTACTTTTCTCCGTCCATTTAGATGTCTTTTGTTACTTGTCAAAACTATTTGAAATCCGTTGTTTGCCCGAAAAATTGGAGACTTGGAACGTGGATTCATATTGCCAACTTCAACTTGCTTGGCATTGAGGCATAGTTATTTATTTTATTTTGTTTTGTTTTTTTTTAAATGAAACAGAATATTCTGTTCTCTTTAACAAAGCAGTGGTGATGTTGTAACGATTTACTAATTGGAAGTTTACACCTCAACATATGCTGATCAAAATAAAAAGTTTTGAGGTCAACGTATATTTTAGCGGCTTGCTTTAAGTGATCTTTGATGGATTGAATTTTTGGACCAGTGCAGTATATCAATTCTCTAATGAACAACATATATATATATATATATATATATATCTTTAACAAAGCAGTGGCGATGTTGTAACGATTTACTAATTGGAAGTTTACACCTCAACATATGCTGATCAAAATAAAAAGTTTTGAGGTCAACGTATATTTTAGCGGCTTGCTTTAAGTGATCTTTGACGGATTGAATTTTTGGAGCTAGTGCAGTATATCAATTCTCTAATGAACAACATATATATATATATATAATTAAAAAAATTAACTGTGTAATCGGGGCATCCATTGTGATCAAAATATTCTAGTCTATGACGGAAAGTTGCTAGAAGATGACAAGACATTAGCTTTTATCCATTCCCTTCCCTTTGTTTAGCTTATAAATACTTTTAATTTAAAGTCAATCCAAGGGGGTTTGATGTTTTGTTCAGAGGCTTATTTTATAGGAGTTTGATGTTTGGGTTTCATTTGGAGTCTTCCTCACAAGTCTGCAGACTTTCTTATAATTCTAAATTTGAATCATTTCTCGATTTATTGTCATGCTAATCTTCTCTATATCATCCCGATTTTATCGGATGTCCCCCAAGGGACAGGTTTTGCAGGCTTGATTTTTGAAGTTGAAGGATTTGATAATTGAGTATTATATATTGATTGTTTGAAGTATTATCAAAGACTCGCTTGAGATGCGCTTAAGCCCTGAAACTATATGCTAAATTGAGTGCTTCGCCTAATTTAAGTACACTTCACTGCATGCACCAGAGTGTTGAGGCATGCGCCTCATCGTCTGTGGACTGTATCTCGAAGGGTAGCAAACGTCCATAAAATTGATGTATGTTTTTATAGTAGTTGTTGTTTCCGAATTACATACATATTGTTTTTATTATTTTTCATCAAATTCCACATTTTTTCTGCGTTTAAAGCCCCACAATATGTATCTTTTTCGCCTTTTGTTAGCATTGACAGTTTGATGTAGTGTTTCGTGGTAGAATTCAATTGCTGACAACATGGGCAGAGCTAGGGGTGCTGAAAGGGGCTAATCCAAACTCCCTTCATCGGAAAATTATACTATGTATATAAGGTCAAAACGCTTAAAGAAAGAACCACAAAAAGCTCCTGATTGTTTTTCTTTTTGGATCTCTTACATCATTTCACTCTTTAAGGGGAAAATAAAGAAAATGTACCTAATAAACTAGAGCAACCGTATCATGCCTCACGTCTTGGACCTGTATAACTAACAAACAACACACTGAATTACATGTTGGTGGCTCTTTTGTTCTTGCAATATTTCCTTTCATTTTCTAGAAATAATAGAACATAGATGAGACATTTATCATTCATGAAAACATAAGGGGCAAATTGATGTCATCGATTTTTTATTTTTATTTTTTTTTGGGGGGGGGGGGGGGGTGCGGTTGTTCGCCTTTCCCAATCACATTAAAGACCAAAAGAGAAGCCCTAGTGATCAATCACTAGTCCAGTGTTATATCGTAAAACTGTTTGACTAGTACCTATAGTTCCAACACTATAGTTAAAAGAATTGTTTGCAGAAGCAGAGCAGCGTGCACGGAGTATATCTTCATTATATATTTGTCACAATTATTGTTAAATTGCCGGGATTTCCAAGGAATTCAATTGAAAATTGTTACAATATATAACAGCAGAACAAGACTGAGTACTATAAATTCATTGCTCCCTCTAAGTAATATTTCATCCACAACATTAAAATACAAATATATTAAAATCAATAGAAAGATATCAGGTAGTGAAAAATGGCATTGACATTCAATTGGAAGCTTGCTTTTGCAGCTCTACTAGTATTGTCAATGTGTGCTTCTCATGCCACATCTCGAGACTTGTACGAGGCCTTAATGGTCCAGAAGCACGAGCAATGGATGGGTCACGTTGGACGGGTGTACAAAGATGACACAGAGAAGGCAAAAAGATTCAAAATATTCAAGGACAATGTTGAGTACATTGAATTTGTTAACAAGGCTGGGACTCGACCTTACAAATTAGGCATTAACGAATTTGCTGATTTGACAAATGAAGAATTCATAGCCGGTCGCAATGGGTACAAAATATCTTCACATAAAAAATGGCCAAAAATCACATCATTCAAGTACGAAAATGTGACTGCTCCAGCTACTATGGATTGGAGAACGAAGGGCTGTTACTGGAATTAAGGACCAAGGGCAATGTGGTAAGTTAATCAAATTAAAATCAAGTTTCATAATCTCATTTTAGTGAATATACAATAATAAAATGATCTTACCACCTAATACTAATGTAGGATGTTGCTGGGCGTTCTCCGCGGTTGCTGCTACAGAAGGAATCAACAAAATCAGAACTGGTAAGTTGATCTCTTTATCGGAGCAAGAACTGGTGGACTGTGACACAAGTTCGGATATGGGATGTGAAGGAGGTCTTATGGATGATGCTTTTAAATTCATCATCAAGAACCACGGGCTCACTACTGAATCCAATTACCCATATAAGGGAACTGACAGTACTTGCAAAACAAGCAAAGAGTCTAATCATGTAGCCAAGATCATGGGTTATGAAGATGTTCCAGCTAACAGTGAATCAGCTTTGCTAAAAGCAGTTGCAAATCAACCTACATCCGTGGCAATTGATGCTAGTGGCTCAGATTTTCAATTCTACTCGAACGGTGTTTTCACTGGAGAATGTGGAACTGAGTTGGATCATGGTGTTACTGCAATTGGTTATGGGGAAACTAGTGATGGTAGTAAATATTGGTTAGTGAAGAATTCATGGGGAACGAGTTGGGGTGAGAACGGATACATAAGAATGAAACGAGATGTTGATGCAGAGGAAGGACTTTGTGGAATTGCAATGCAAGCTTCTTATCCATCTGCTTAAATGGATAAGAAGTTTATATGAGGGCTTTTGTTGTTCATTATTCTGTAAAGATTAATGATGTGGGTATAATTTATGTGGTGTATCTGTACAGTCTTATGTATGTTACAGACTCAGCAGTTTGTACATTTTAATTGTTGAACAAAAGCTTGTGTATATAAAGATTGGTAATACGAGTCTAAGAGATTATGTCTTATTATTATTGCCTTTTAAATTTCGTTGTTACAAAAAGACTAATAGCCTGTTTGGCCAAGCTTATATTTCCCCCAAAAATACTTATTTTTTCAATAAGTGCTTATTTGAAAAAAAAATGTGAGGTGTTTGGCCAAGCTTTTGGGAGAAAATAAGTGCTTATGGGAGTAGCAGAAGCAGTTTTTTAGAAGTTAAAAAAAACTGTTTTTGCCCAAAAACACTTTATTTAAAAATACTTTTGAGAAAAATACAAATAGAAACACTTTTTAAAAGCTTGGCCAAACACTAATTGTTGTTCAAAAGTGTTTTTTTAATTAATTGGCCAAACACAAATTGCTTTTCGTCAAAAGTGTATTTTTTTAAAGTACTTTTTTAAAAAAGTATTTTTTAAAATAAGCTGATTTTAGAAGCTTGGCCGAACCTAGGCCACTCAAGACAGTTTTGAACACCCTACACCACTTGAGCTAACCTTTTGCATTTATTTAAGGTATTTAAAAATTAATATATGTACATAAACACAAAAAATCTACCTTATATATATAATGTATTTTTTTTGCCACCCTCTGAATCCGCTCCTGCTCCCAGGACTTTCTCCTAGGAAAAAGAAAAAAAAATGCTACATAATGCTATAACTAGTTAATTTTTTTTTTGTTTTCCATCCGGTGTCCGGTATCCACATTGGGGTCAGACTAAATTCGAATTCGTGACGGGTAATTTCACGTTGGGGGGCCAAAGCACTCCCTAAAAATGGCGACTAATGAATAGCTGACCAAAATAATGATGGTCTAGAGGAATCCAGGATTTAGAAATTAAAAAAGGGGTTGATAGAATTCGAATGTTCAAAAAATTTCAACAATAAAATGATGTGCGTTCCTGAGCTACTTATCTGTTTGCAAGTGTGCTAGCTAGTAGCTACTACAAAGACAAATTCTCATTAAAAGAAACAAAAACGTCAAGAAACCAGTCCCCAATAGGGCTCCGTGTCTAGGATATAATAGATTCCATATTTTCGGGTAGTCCATCAATATTTCGTTTTAAGATCAACATTTGTTTAGTTTTTATCAAAAATCCTAAATAAGAATCTTAATTTGATATTGAGTTATGTTTCTTGGTGAAAATATTGCCCGCCATTGGTTGGCAGAGTACGCTATTCCAATCTTAGTCATGTGACAAGTCGCTGTGTGTTTATTTAAGTTAGTCCAATCATCCCATGCGATTAGCTAGCAAAGAAATTAAAAGAAACAATTAAAACATTTTCAATTACAATATACCAGGTCATCCATTAAACTTAAAATGCTCATAGAAGATGGCAGTATCAAAAGTTAAATATATTGCAATATGCCACACAGAGATTAAAAGTTACACATAAAACACAAGAAAGTTCCCTAGCTAGAAGAAAGCAAGCGAAAGACCATATATTACGTATTGGATCGATTAAATTATCATATCATATTATATTAAAAGTGAGAACAATCTAAGCTCAAAGTTAAATTACGAAAATGCCCATCTGAAATTGATTGACAATTTTATTCTTTAAAAGAAACTTCTATTAAATGATAATTTTCGCTGCAATTTTATCCTCTTAATTTTTTTTATATCAAATGATAAAGTTAGCTGCATTAAACGGGGTAAATGTGGAGGATTATTCATCTTCTAGCAGTTGCTGAAGGCTGCATTTATGGTAATTTTATCACTAAATAGGGAGGACCATTTCAGCTACCAATAGTCGGTTTACATTTTTGGTTTATAGGCTTTTGGCCTTTGAGCTTCCTCTGATAATTTATACTTTACCTCTTCTTTATGTCAAAATCCTTTTTCTCCTATAAAACTATTGATCTTCTCATTTGGCTTATTTTGCTCAACGCCTAATTTTGCTTAGCATCATTTGGAGTTTGGACAGGTAATTTTTTTTTTTTCTTCTTATGTTAAATCAGTTCAACCTTCATTTTATACTGAACGCTTACTATTTAGGGGATATATTTAAGTGATAATATGTATTTTATTAACTTTATGCCAAAAAAAAAAAAAACACGTTCGACTAAGCATATAATGAACTCCTTTCCAACAGACGGCTTTATTGCTTTTCAATTGTTTTTTGGTACCAACTAGATAAGATGGTTTAGTGATATTAACCCATGATAAATAGGATAGGAGTAGTGTTTTGTTTTCCTTCTTCACTTTAGATGGCTAATCTCTTCAAATTTTATGCTTTTTAGTTAGTTGACGATCTGATTTCTTTTCGCTTGGAAAGAAACATGTGCTCTAGCCAATTGTCAAGAAGTGTGACTATAAACTAAGAGATTTATCGACGTGTTAGGTACAAAAGCTTGATAGTCTTGGTCTTACTATCAAGCTTCTGTTGATATATCCCCTGTTCTCCAATTTAATTTTTTTAGAGCACACAGTATTTAGGAAGCCCAAACCCAGGAAAATTATTGCTCAAGTTCAACAATGTCATTTGGTGATATTCTCGTGATTCCTCCATCTTAATATTTTAGAGTGGGAGTGAATGTAGAATCAAGAGACTATTTCCTCTGATTTGGTAGTGTTTTAAATTTCTATGAAGTACTAATACATAAGATACCAATAGCTAAATAAGAATTGCTTTTTTCAACTTCATTCAATAGCAGTTCTTGGTAAAATTGTGTTTTAGAGTTCAATGACAATAAATATAGATCAAATATGTTCATTTATTAGTTTGAGCTTACATTTTCTCTCTTCAAATTTCGTGTAACTCATTACGCACTTATTCTATATTATCTATATCGTTTTAAAATATTTATATTAATTATAACATGAAATACACGTGCAACACATGTCTCAAAAAACTAGTTATACTAAATGTGAGAAGGCTCTAAGCCTAAAGTTAAATTACGAAAATGTCCATCAAAAATCAATTCACCATATTTCCCTTTAATAAAAAAAAATTAAATTTAATGTATAATTTCAACTACACTAAATTATGTACATGGCAAGACTCTTACATTCTCCACTATCGACTGAGCTTTAATTATTGCAACTTTTAGTTTTCCTTCTGCCTCAACTTTGCATACGTTAATACATGCTTCGACTGTCCTTTTAATATGAAATTTATGAGAAGCAAATAGTAGTGCATATACTTACTCCATTATGGACAACGCCGGTACACCTTCATCTTTCAATAACTGAACAAAACAACCCAATAATAATGTAGATTATGTGTCCGTTTGTTCTTACACTTTTCAATAATAATCTAATATTTATTTATGCAGCCTCTTTACCTTCTCCATTTCAAAATATAAAAGGTGTACAATGATGTGTCACATTACTTTCCCTTCTCTTCCTTCTAACAAAAAACTACTATCAATTGGAAAAACCTTCTTCCCAAGTAAGAAGATTGTTGGTTTCATATGGTATATTTTTCCCCATTTACAACGTACAATTAATTTGCATGTGTCAAATTACGTAATTTTATTCCTCTTTGTGGTAATACTAAAGATGCTCTTATATACTTTTCCAACCTCAAATCATAAAATTGTTTGTTAGCTTGAACTTTGGAAGCACAACTGTCTAACCTTATTTATGATTTTGGAAGAATCACAGATGTTCGACTTCATAAATTATTTTCTCAATCTTTTATTTACATTTATTGATATAGATTTTCACTTTGTTCACATATTGAATTTAAGTTTTTATTTTATTTCTTCAAATTGTGCATGCTAGCAACTTTTAAAGTTGGAAAACCAAATTTGGAATAAATAGTTAAAGCACAAAATTGCTCTCTCCATCATATGATGCTTTGAAAGCAAATTTTATGATATGTTATGATTGTAGTATCGAACTTCTTGTCAAATTCCCAACATTAGCTTGTATTTCCAGCACATGTTTTTTCATATGAATAACTGTACGTTACACTCTCAAGAATGATATTAATGCTCATAACAAGAGTTCGGGTTATGACAAACATCATAATGGAAATTATACCACCAAATCATCTATAAGAAGGTGTTTGAGTGAGACACGATCATATCACATGTTTGTACCAAATAACATCAAAATTTATTTCACTACACATCGTACTTACATAACTAAAAGTTTACTTATTCAATTTTGTAGGTTCAAATGTTAATCAATTCACATTAAACAATTAAGTGGATCGAATAAACTCAACAATCATTAGTTTGAGCTTTTATTTTCGCCTTTAATTAGATTTAGTATAACTCATCACATATTTTCTAATTATTTTTATTATTTTAAATTTTTTGAACTGATTAGCATAATATACACGTGCAACGCACTTGTCGAAAACTAGTAACACAATAAACAGAGGAGTCGATAATCTAGATTCTAGAGGCTTTGTTTAAATTTCTGCGATGTGAATCTGGAAAAATAAAGAGAATTCATAGTACTTTTCGTTTTGTTGCATAATGCTGGCATGAGATAAATTTTAATAAAAGTTCACGACCACTAAATATTTCTCCAACTTATTTGGGAGTAAAAAGAGTGGTTCTTATTGTTATTGTTTGCAATGTAAATCTCATCAATATCCCCGGGGGATACTAACTTGATTTAGTCTAGGAAGAATTAAGTTCCTTTTCGACTAGTAATAGTCAGTGTTTTAAGAGGCGGGGCGCGCGACGTTTTATTCAGCACGGGGCAAGATGTAAGCCCCGAGACACCGGACGTAAGTCCCATAGATCTACAGGGCATATGTATCACGTATCTTCAATTTTATAATTTTATTACTAAAAAAATAAGCAAAAGCAAAATTTTCATTAAAATTCTACAAATGAATCACCAATAATATTAAAAAAAAAATTACAATTATTATTTGAGAAAGGTAACAACACAAAAAATGATAATGCACTAAATAATCTTTAAAATGAAATCTTCATCATCAATCTCCACACCTATTAATACATCCCACCCTCAACTAATATTTGCACTGGTTTTTTCTTATATATTTAAAAGAAGGAGAAGGGTAAAAAGTGTAAGAGCAATGACAAAAAATGAATAAAGTTTCTTCAGAAACATAGTGCTATGCAATCTCTATCCTATCAATTTCAGACATAATCCTCTAAAACACTATTTATAACAGTATTATTTTCTATGAGAGTTGTTTTTTTATTTGTATATTTCAGAAAAAATCGCTACAACAGGAAAACATGAAGTACAAATATCATTACAACAATAATAAAAATCATAATCTATAGCAAAAATTTTAAAAATCAAATTTAACGCCCGGGCATACGCTTTTACGCTCGGGGCTTACGCTTTTGTGCCAGGGACTTACTCCCCAAATTCTAGGGCGTACACCCTATGAATCCACGCCTTTCATTTGCAGCCCGAAGCGTTTTTGGTACGCCTCGCCCCCAGACCCGCCCCAAAAAACGCCTTTGAAAACACCGGTAATAGTCATTGCAATTTTTATGCTGATTTAGAAATAGTCTATAATCAATGCTGAAACAAAAAGAAAATGATTAAAACTAAACAAAACATACAAAAGTAAACATACATACTCTTCTTTTCCATGCTGATTTAGAGCCCGTTTGGATTGGCTTACAAGTTGCTTATAAGCTGTTTTTAGCTTTTTTAAGTGTTTGACTGGCCAGCTTAAAGTCATTTTGTGCTTAAAATAAGCTCAAAAAAATAATTGGGCCCATTTGACTTAGCTTATCTAAAGCAGCTTATAAGCCAAAAAAAATAAGTTAGACTACCCCAACTTATTTTTTTTAGCTTATAAGCTGTTGCAGCTTATAGGCATAAGCCCATCCAAACAGGCTCTTAGAAATAGTCTACAATCAATGCTGAAACAAAAAGAAAAAGATTAAAACTAAACAAAACATACATACTCTTCTTTTTGTATAATTGATTGCTTTGGTAGGCTGTTAAGAGAAATGTAAAATGAAAGCAGAGAGGTCCTACCGGGAGTCGAACCCAGGTCGCTGGATTCAAAGTCCAGAGTGCTAACCACTACACCATAGAACCTCACATCAGGACCGTACAATGTTTTTATTTTATAAGCTTCAAATTTATCACGACCCAATTTCAAAACTATATTTTTATGCCCTAAAATTGACTCCCTCACTAATTCCGTGCTTGCCAAACAACTTATGTAACATTAGAAAAACAAAAGTTCAGAAAGATAAAAGCATCAATTTCAATTCCAACCACTAAAATCAATAATCCATTTTATAATGTTAAGTCAACCTGTCAGTGTCTTTAGGACATGAGTTAATTGGATATAGTCAAGTGGCCATGTTGGTTTGCTTTTCTAATCTGCAGTCTTTTTGAAATTTTAGTACTCATAGATGCTCTTGTTTAACTAACAATGAGCAAGTATAAACTCAAGGTAGGTACAGTTTTGTAAGGGGGAATGTTGTTTTCTCTCGTTTATAACTAGTGAGGTAAAATCATGTGCCCTGCCTCAGCTCATTGTTTCTCCTTTTCCTTCTAATTAGACACAACCAGGGAGAATAAATTGTTGTAAGTTGAACCACTTCGGAATCAATTTCGAAAATACATGATTGAAGCTGCAAAATTCGCGTCCGATTTTATAAAGTTTGTCTGAAGTTTGATATATTACTTGTGCAAGCAAATATCAGACATACATAACAAAAATTTGATTTGCCAGCATTAAACTTCAGAATATGCAATTGGATAAGAGCATGTAAAGATGAGAACCCCCTTAACTAACGTAATCACTTACTATATTAACGTACATGTAGCTCTTTCTACATTATAGACATTATTATTAATTTAACCATATTAATCGGCATGTTATAATTTCTGCATCGCTGATTCCTGAACCTAACGATGGTCAACCCCCCTATAATGTTAAAGAAACATGTGATGTTGAATGTAGCAATACAACTCATCGCCCAAGTTTGCGAGAACAATGTGCAACAGGAAAAAAAATGCAAATCACTGAAATGTAAACTCCATCCATTCATTTTATATAGCAGTATTAAATATAGAGTTTAAGAAATAAAAATAGAAGCTTTGTCACATACCAAAAAAACTGTTAGAACTTGTTGTTCTAAACATATTATTAAAACTTTCAATGGTGTTGGAAAATAACATTAAGGGTAACATAAGAAGTTAAAAATTAAAACGCTTTTATACGCAAAGAAAGATTTCATATTTTTGGAGTAGACTAAAAATAAACAAAGGACCATATAAATAGAACTACCGAAGTTCAAAATTCCTATAATACTGCCGGCAAGCAATTAGGCGTACTTAGTAATATCATTGGTTTAGCAATTCACGCCATGGGTAATGCAACTTGTATGCTTGATCAGCCAATAACTTATTTCATCTTTATTAAAACAGAACTAGTTAATGATTTTATACCTTTATCTAATTTAAAATAGGCATCTTTATCTCGCCCAGTTTTTTTTAATTTATATTTTCCCCATTTCCTGGATATCTAAAATAAGATAACATAGAAATTAGAATGCCAGTAGACGTCAGGAATGAGGCAAACTAGCTAACGGCAAGGAAAACAGTCATGCATTAGAAAAAGGCAGAGTCTTTATCACGCCATTTTTATGGAATTAACATTCTTACATGACTCAACATTTGTCCTCTCCAATGTATTAGGTATGACACTTTAATTTGATTGATTACATAAGTACTAGTTTTACTGTAAATTAATAATTTGACCTTTCCTATATTTTATAATTTTCAAAACATGGTTTGTTTGACGTCACTGACAGCCAAAAAAAATTCCTAAGGAGATTTGATATAAAGTAAACATACAGAGAAATTAATTAACGAGGAGATTTAATATATATATATATATATATATATATATATATATATATAATAATTTTAACTTTGTATGTACAGTATAGATTTTACTGAAGGCGGAATAAATTCAGATGAATCCCTAGCGGTTCCACCGCTTGATATTTATGTCTCGACCTGATGAGATAAAGAATACTGCAGAGCTACAATATTAGTGAAGTAGTTAGATAAAGTAGATCGAGTTCACATATTGTAATTAATTTCGCTAGAACTTTATGATGTAACAGAATATTTGTAGCGTTTCAAACCTTTATCAAAGAGTTAAGTTCTTACACTCGTTCATAGGAAAGATGATTTCTAAAATCAAAATTTCTTTTACAGAGTTGAATCTCAAATTAAATGAAAAGACATGACCCATTTATTCCCTCAAATTTTCAAATCATATTTGGATTGCTCATAAATTAAGGTGACTAAAATATGTTCTGATATAAAGTTGAGTCTAACTGTATAACTTATAAGTAGTCTCAAAGTCGTCATTGGCCACTTTGATAAGTAAACTTTTGGTTGACAAACATGAGCAGATTCTAGTTTCTCTTTATTTTTTTAAACGACCATGCGACTTGTGAGTTAATTAGTGGCTAGTTATTAAAGGTTTTAAATGCCTTCAAGTTGTCCTTTTAGCAATTCAGGATTTCAGGCCTATACCTATCAAAAAATTTAAAGCGCCATCTTTTTTTTTTTTTTTTTTTTTGTAAACTAGACACTACAATATATTAACATATATCTACAAAACTACATTAGAATTTATGGCATTTGAGTCATTTGAGTTGTTATACTAGTATTTGTTACCCATGAGAAATATTATACCAGACACTAGTATACTATTTCTCCTCTACTTTCAGTGAGAGAGGAGAAATATTATACTAGTATTCGAGAGTTCTAGTTGCTAGCCACTCTCCTCTACTTTCAGTGTTAATTAATTAAGCTCCACCTCTACTCAATGGAGGCATATAGTTTGATTATTTTGCATAGATGGGTTGCTTTTTCACTCTTTCACTTTTGTCAAATCTCTTAATTAGATGCTCCGTAATAGACCTAATGGTTCATATACATATTTTTTTGAGTACATGATGTAAAATGTCCTTTGTTGGGATTATTCTCTTTTGGGTTGTTTTTACTATCTAAGGCTACTTGTTGCTTCTTTGATTTTTTTTCTTTAAGTTATGATTGGTGCATGATAGTACGGGACATGTTTTTGACAGTTTGAACTTTGAAGACGCCTGGATTTCTATTACATGCGCACTGTCTCAATTTATGTGGTACTTCACTTTTCGAGATTCAAATTATGTGAACTTTGATCAATATTTTAAAAGATATTTTTCATCAAATTGACATGAGAATAATTGCAACTTATAATACTTATCGTATAGTTTTTTAATATCAAAATTTTAATTTTAAAATATTGAGTTGATCTAATTCAATTTAGCTTCAAAGATTAATCAAATTGATTCAAAGCGCAAAATGTCACATAAATTGAGACGGACAAAGTATTTTATGTGGTTACGTTAATTCGTAGAATCTATAGATTCACCCGATAGAGGTTAGGCTCGGTATTGGTCACTTCCCCTAGTTTGGGCCATGCCAAAAGCATGCTCTATTCTCTCATCGACAGTTCGACACCATGAACAAAATTTTTCAAGGTTTGACTTCTTCAAAATAAATTTATCAGTAGGTTTGAAAAGTTTGATATTAATGTATTTGGGGAAAAAGAAAGTTTATTATGTTCCATCTCAACAATGAGGCAGCATTTTACATGTTACACCTTCCATGTCCAAAACTGTAATCTTGTTAACATGCAATTTTTGAGTCAATTTAAAGAATAAAATGAAAAAATAGTAAATAAATAAAAACAAAGATGCATTCCTTATTCTATTGGAGACTCAACCTATACAGTTACAGCAAATCTGTTGATATCTATTGGCTAGATCCTATTTTTATATGAAAATAACATTTGTTCAGATACAACAATCCACAAAGATGACACTACTACAGCAAAATATTAGTATTAATAGTACTTAGTACTAGAATGAATTAAAAAATAACATGCCTGCACTTGATTTATCCTGATTATCAAGTTCTAAAAGTTGTTGAGAATTGAAGGAGACTTCTCTCTTACCCAAATGGCATGCCTCATGGCATACCTTTGTGTTATATATCTGGACAGGTACTATGTTGTTGTTTTAATTTGATCTATCCTAAGAGTTACTCGCACTTGATATTTATACTAAATCAATAAATGTGAGACATGTATTTTTCATACACATATTTATCAGATACGGATAATTTTTTACAGTCTTGTTTATTTATGTACAACCCCCCATCCCCCACGCCACCCCACCACAAATAAAAAATCTCAAACACCTTTCCTTGCCTTCTCAATTACCTGACATCATAACAAGAATGTGTTCAAACTAGTGCATTATAAATAAGGATACATATCTTAGTCTCATCTAAGTAAACACAGAGTTTAGGAGTCGAAGTGAGTGATAAAGAGAGAAACGAAAAAAGAAAGAAAAAAGAAAAAAGGGATGGAGAATCAGCAGCAAAACCAAGTGATTGGAGGAAGCAAGAGAATTGTAGCAGTAACTGAGAGTCCATTACCTTCTTCCACAAATCCTAATAATGATCATAATATTGAGCACCAGGTTTTTTAATTTACTTCACCCTTTCATTATTTTTCTTAATACAAAATCTTGAAATTTCTCATGATATTAAAAACTTAACTGATTATGGTGTTTGTGAATAATTATGTAGAAACATGGCTGGAGAAACTTCTTTGCATATGTGGGGCCTGGTTTCCTTGTTTCCTTGGCGTATCTTGATCCTGGAAATTGTAAGTCACTTATATTTCTTTTCATGACTAATATTTTGGAGCTCACATAAATAATTTTATGTGGATTTTTCTTTTTAATAGTTGTTTCAAAAGTAAATTAACTTGTTATCTTAAAATTAATGGTATAGTGGAAACTGATTTGCAAGCAGGATCAAGTCATGGATATGAGGTAAAAAATGAGAAATTTTGGTCTAGCTAATAGAAATATTATACTAGTATATCTTATTGTTACCCAAAATTTGCAGCTTCTTTGGGTGATTCTTATTGGATTGATATTTGCTCTTATTATTCAATCACTTGCTGCTAATCTTGGAGTAAGCACTGGTAAGTTAGTCAAAATATTAATATATTAAACATTCACATTATATTATATTATATGATATATTGCATATTCCTATGGAATTTTATTTTAGCTCTTTTATCCCATTTTTGTTTTGCAGGCAAACATTTATCAGAATTATGCAGGGCTGAATACCCATGGTTTGTTAAGTATTGTCTTTGGCTGCTAGCTGAAATTGCTGTCATAGCTGCAGACATTCCCGAAGGCAAGACTTTCTAACCTTCTAACTAATTATTAATTAAGAAAAATGCAAATAGATGAAGGAAGATGAAGTGGTTAGAAATGATCCAATTATATCAACTTAATAATTTTCTGTACAACAATAATGATAGAATCTTTTTGTAAGATACTAGAAGTTTAGTTTACTTATCACAATAGTGTTCTGTACTAAACTTACCTTTAATGGAGTATAATAATTCAGACCTGAATTATTCCATTAGTTTTAATATAGATGCATGAATATGACATATATGCAAGCTTCTATATTTTAACTAAACAATAAAGTATAATAAGGTCATTGTCACTTTATCTAAATAATTTTTTATTTATCAAACTGATTATTTAATAATTTATGTTTTACTTCCGGCAGTGATTGGGACAGCTTTTGCTCTGAATATATTGTTCCATATTCCTGTTTGGGTTGGAGTTCTTTGCACTGGTGTGAGTACTCTACTGTTCATCGGCCTGCAGAGATATGGGGTAAGTTTGGTTAATTGCTTTTGGACCCTTTCATTTTTTATTTTTTCAATCACCCTCGGACCACGAAATTTTTTTATTTTTTATTTTTAAAAAAGAAGAACATATTTTAACTTTTACACTGTGAATAATTTTGTTTGGTATCATGACTAGCGTCAGAGTCACGAAATTTATATGTGCGACACGATTGAAAAAATTCTAAAATATCACACTTAGGATTTGAATCTGTGGACTTAAAACAATTTTTAAATCTCCTTTGCCACTATATTAACAGGTTTCTTCGTGTTAAGAGAATTCAACAATTTAAATATAACAAAAGAACTCATTTTTACCATATTTTCACATAATATTTAAGTAAAATTCATGTTCAAATACAATCACAATTTTACTTTAACGTACTCTATTTTCAATTTCAACCAAAATTGTACAAACTTTAATATGTTTTTATATCCATTCAGAAATCATAACCAAGTGTAGGGAATAACTTCAACTCTTAAGTGGTAGTTAGAGTGAATATTCAAGTCAATTACCTCAACCACTCCTCTCGGGAGAGCTTGACAATAATGTACCTAAATAATTCATTATTATCTCTCTCCCTCAATTTAAATTGAGGTATTTTTGACTGGATAAAGAATTTAAAAAAAGAAAAAAAAAAGACTTAAAATTTATGGTCTAAAATAATTTATTGATATTTATGTAATTATAAATCATCTCATTAAGATTAACCTAAAGAGTTTGACCTAAAACTATTTCTAATTATTAAAAAAAAACACCATTCTCTTTGGACAAACGAACAAAAATAGGCATCACATAAATTGGGACTGCAGGAATAAAAGATAGAAGGTAAATTGAAATTTGTACTTATATGTTCAATCAAACTTATTAAATAATTTATTTATGATATTTAAAATTAAAACCACAGAATGCGTACGCAATCCCTCTAGTTGTAGTTGGTCTTTTTAATTGGCGTTATATCTTTGGGTGTATCCTAGTCACTTTTTAAATATATCTATATTTTGTTAGTATTTACTCCATAACTATTGCTGAGAATCTTACTTTTTGGTTTAACTTTGCTATTTGTTAGAATATTCTTCTCGAATTCGAAATGAACTAAAAGAAGCCTTGATTTTTGTATCTTCCAAACTTCTATCACGTCACTAAAGTTGAAAATGAATTTAACGTCATAGCTGATTAATATCCAAATCATCTTATTGTCTTGTTAGACTAAAGTTTTTATTTTTATTTTTCAACTGTTAGACTAAAGTTGCCCGTCTTGTTTTTTTCCAGTTTTCTTTATATTTGGATCGGTAAATTACTCTTTACTTCCGTACTTTGAACTTACTTTGGTCCTTATTTTATTCGATTTATGTTTTACTAATAATCTGTATTTGGGGGGATGCAGGTGAGGAAGTTAGAACTGTTCATAGCAATACTAGTGTTCGTAATGGCTGCATGTTTCTTTGGTGAAATGAGTTATGTGAAACCACCAGCTAAAGAATTATTCAAAGGAATGTTTATTCCTAAACTTAACGGTAACGGAGCCACAGCTGATGCTATTGCCTTGTTAGGTGCCCTCGTCATGCCGTAAGTTTTCACACCCCTACTAACTTCTGTATATCAGGGTGTTTGATTGGGTATGAAGATTGAATTTGGTTACTCAGATGCATTTTGAATTCTTTGTTTATGGTTTTTTATTTTTTGTATACAGACACAACCTCTTTCTTCACTCGGCGCTTGTGCTATCTAGGAAAGTACCAAACTCAGTTCGTGGCATTAATGTAAGTTTAATAATTATTTTTATAATGAGTGACAATGAGACTTGAACTCAAGATCTCTGACTACTCTAATATCACATTGAATTGTGTGGCCATTTCAGTTAAATACGTAAACCGTTAAAGAAAACACATTTTTGTTTATTTAACCAAAATACTTCTAAATGATCAATTGCTCTTTTTGCTTCTTCACCAAAATAATGCAATCCTATATTTCCTTGATGTTAAATTTTGCAGGACGCATGTAAATTCTTCTTGATTGAGAGTGGGTTTGCACTATTTGTGTCCTTCCTAATCAATGTTGCAGTTGTGTCTGTGTCTGGTACTGTTTGTGGAACTGATAACCTTTCAGAACAGAATAAAGAAAGTTGCAGCGACATTACTTTGAACTCTGCTTCTTTTCTTCTCAAGGTTTTACAACAATCCCTTAACTTAATACTTGGTATTTTCTCTTGGGAAGTGATCATTTAAGAGCAAATTAACAAACTAACAATTTTTTTAATATTAATTCACAGAATGTACTTGGAAAATCAAGTTCTACTGTTTATGCTATTGCATTATTAGCCTCGGGACAAAGCTCTACCATTACTGGTACTTATGCTGGCCAGTTTATCATGCAAGTAAGTAAAAAAGAAAATTCTATATGCTTTTGAGCTTCTTTTGGTTGTCTTTAGAGTAGTAAATAATGTCTAATTAACTATCATATTTTTGTGTGAATTAGGGATTCTTGGATCTTAAGATGAAGACATGGTTAAGGAACTTGTTTACTAGGCTTATTGCTATTACTCCAAGCCTTCTTGTGTCAATTATTGGAGGACCATCAGGGGCTGGCAGGCTAATCATCATTGCTTCTGTATATTTTATGACCT
Source organism: Lycium barbarum (assembly GCF_019175385.1). Classification (NCBI taxonomy): domain Eukaryota; kingdom Viridiplantae; phylum Streptophyta; class Magnoliopsida; order Solanales; family Solanaceae; genus Lycium; species Lycium barbarum. Next base: position 127,371,970 of record NC_083338.1, on the reverse strand, counting down.
TTTACTTTGTGAAAAATATTTTTATACTTGTAAATGGATAATATAACTTTTTTTTGTTTGTGTGTGGCTATTTTTCAGATGATACTTTCTTTTGAACTTCCATTTGCTCTCATTCCACTGCTCAAATTCAGTAGTGGTTCCACCAAGTTGGGACCACACAAGAACTCTATTTATGTAAGTTCCAAATTTCTGCATTAATTAGCGTATTTTTTAAAATAAATAGATTTTGAAAGTCTGATCAAACTGACTTCTAAGTACTAACATTTCATTTCTCTTTGACCATTTAGATTATCGTGATCTCGTGGATTCTGGGACTAGGCATCATCGGCATCAATATCTACTACCTCACCACAGCTTTCGTGGGTTGGCTCATAAGCAACAATTTGCCTAAAGTTGGAAATGTGTTCATTGGGATCGTAGTATTTCCCTTGATGGCCATATACATTATATCAGTGATTTACCTTATGTTTCGAAAAGACACAGTTGTCACCTACATCGAGCCAATAAAGGACGAACACCATATGGAAAATGGAACAAACAGTATGGAGTTAGTAGATCGTGTTCCTTATAGAGAGGATCTTGCTGATATTCCACTGCCACAATAAGTTTCTCATTTTGTAGATTTCAATTTGCGCTCTTAATTAATTGTGCAGTCCATCCAATAATAAAATAGCAGTGTTGCGGGTGACAAAATGGTATCATTTCAAATTCCTCGCAATTTTGTCACCCCAAGTCTTGAATCTGTTCACCCTTTGAGTAAGCAATCAAATCTCGCACATCCAATTTCATTCTTGTGTCGTAGCAACTTTCGTTCCAACAACTTGTTTTTATGGTTATTTCTCATTGTAAGGTATTTTTATTTTAAATTTAATGTTTGTTTTTATTGTTACTTAAAATTTATTGTATTGTATGATGAAAGTACCTAAATTGCATAAAGAAGACAAAATTGGTAAAATTCTCACAAGAACTTATGGCAAAAGTTCAAATGAGCTCAATTAAATCTGTAAAATAGGTAAAATTGACACTTATAATTAAGGCAGCGAATCAGTGTTAGAAAAATATTATTTTCTATTTACTATCTCAAAAATAAAAGGACTATTTCTATAACGTTTTTTATTGACTTTAATACAAAAGATTTGATTATAATTTATTAGCCTTAGTGGCAGATTCTCATAATGGAAAAATTGCCTGTTGCAAAATCGTTTGTGGCAATTTAACTTGGCCATTGACTGGCCTTTATTGGACATTATTTCTAATAAAAAAAACGGAAAAGGGCCAAATATACCCCTGTATTATCGGAAAAGAGCCAAATATACAGCTCGTTATACTTTGGGTCTAAATATACCCCTGCCGTTAGGGGTGTTCATGATTCGTTTTGGGTCGGTTATTGATTAAAATCATAACCAAACCAATTTAGTCGGTTTTTAAATGTCTAAAACCATATCCAAACCAAATAAAATAATAACCACCGGTTTAGTTATAGTCGGTTTGGTTCGCTTTTTCGGTTTATGACTAGCAGCCATGAGACTTATCAGTAAAACATTAAAAAGTTGAAAAAGACATGTATTTTTTCTTGTTCAAACGATAACTTTTATTTATAGTTTAAGGTGGACGATACATCATAGAAACATTTTCACTATTAGTGATAGTGCAGTACTCAAGTTACCCAAAGTTGCTAAACTATTACATATAGAGCTAAAAATTAACTTATTAGTGGCTGCACCACTTTTGTCATCTTAATACACATACCTGGAAATAAAGTAGAGCATAGGAGCTTTTAGTTGTTGTTACAAACATACATATTAATTAAACATAAAGACTACCTAAAATTTAAATGAAAATATTTGAAATAAAAAAACTTTGTGTAATGATCGCAAACTTTAGGGCAGTACTTGCATTTTGCCCTCAATTCTCCCATTTTCTTAAAAAAACTTTGTGTAATGATCTCAAACTTCAGATGTTTTTCTATCATTATCCCATGGCTAGGGTCTCGACTACAAGGAGTTGTTCTTTTTTACTTTTTAGGAGGATTACTCACGGAAGAAGTATTAGGGCATTTTCATGTGCTTGAGTTGCAGTAAATGCTGATGTTACTGAAGTATCTTCTATAGGAACATCCAAATTTACAACTTCTGTCCTTTTCATATGAAAAATATTTGAAGTTTAGTACCCATTCAGACAAGAAAAAAGAAAGGTATAAATTCGAAAAAAAAAAAAAACCTAAAATCAAATGGCTGACAAAGAAAGGCTAAAAATTTAAGTTAAAGATATTACACTCTAACGTGAGCTTCTATTAGTAGGTTTACACTTAACACTTAAAGAGTTAAAAGACTTAAAGACCCCTTGGACATATTCCTAAAAAAATGGGCCTTAAACAATTATGTGAAATAAGTAGTAATGATTAAAAGGTAATAACATATTTACAATTATTTATGAAAAACTAATATTATACATATAAATAATTATAAAATTTATGTATATAATTTATCGGTTTGGTTCGGTTATCTATTCGGTTATTTTTTAATAGAACCATAACCAAACAAGATATTATCGGTTTTTAAAATTTAAAACCAAATCAAACCAAACCAAACCAAATATCAATTTTTTTATTCGGTTTGGTTAAATTTTCGGTTTGATTTTTGTTTTAACCAAAACCGTGAACAGCCCTACCTGCCGTTGTACTTCAAGTTCAAATATACCCCTCCTCCGTTAAGTTGTCCAAAGTAGACAATTGCTCACACGTGGCATTGAGATTTTAGTGAGGTGGACGCCACGTGGCATGCCACCTCACACCCCAACCCATTTTACTTCCTCCCCTCACCTTTTTCTTCCACCACCGTTGTTGTTCTTCTTCTTCTTATCTTTTCTCGAACTGGATTTCCTCCAAAGATCGTTGTTGTTTTTCTTCTTCGATTTTGCCTTCTTGCTGCTAGAAGACACATCTTCCTTCGCTGCTGTTGTTGGTGTCGACGATGACAATTTAGTCATATCACCTTGTTTTTCCTCCTCCTCTACTTCTTTGATGTTAAGGTCAAAGAGGATAGTGGCTTTTATTTCTTTGTTGGTGGCTCTTCTTAAAGTCTAACATTTGATAGTAAAATCACTATATATGACACAATTAATCAAATCTGCAAACTTTGTAAGAGTTGCTATCAAATAGCGACAACAAATCAAGCCAATTGATGAAATCCAAGGCTATACATCATCAACAGGGAAACATTAAAATGTTTAAAATCTAATCAATTTGATTGCAAAATCCCTAGATATGACACAATTAATCTAACCTGGAACCTTTATTATAGGGAACAAAAATCAACCAAATCCACAAAATTGAAATTGTACTCTACTGTCTCTAGAAAAAACTCATATGATTATGTTTTTTTCATTTTGGTAGCAAATATATGTTGCATAGTGGTGGAAGAAGAAGGTGAGGGGAGGAAGTAAAATGGGTTGGGGTGTGAGGTGGACGCCACGTGGCGTCCACCTCACCAAAATCTCAATGCCACGTGTGAGCAGTTGTCCACTTTGGACAACTTTAACGGAGGAGGGGTATATTTGATTCAATAGTATATTTAAATCCAAAGTATAACGTAACAAGGGGTATATTTGACCGTTTTCCGATAGTATAGAGGTATATTTGGCCCTTTTCCGAATTAAAAATGCTAACGTTATTTTGACAATTGAATCTGGCTATTCAATTAGCCTTTATGGGTTTCATTACAGATATCTTCAACTTTACTTCTTTAGCCTATATATGATATTGTTTATTCATTTTGTAGACCGTAAAACAAAGAAACAAAATAAGAGACTTTTCTTCTTTTCCTTTAGTGCTAGGTTTTCTTCTATAATCTTTGTTAGATTCTGGCTTTTAGTTTCATACTAGAAGAGCTTGTTGAATCCTGAAGGATACACCAATACCTGGTGAAATATCCTTAAGGACAGTGTCTTAATTGACATGCCTCAAGCTTCAAGAATTCCGTGCAGTGTTATTGGTCAAGTATTTTTCGTAAGATTTCCAACAATAAGAAATTCCTTCATCCGGATGCTGACGTTGATGGATGGAGCCAATTGTGAGGTGGTTGACTTGAACCTCGTCACGACAATTCTTACTCAAATTCAATTTAATCTGCTCATTTATCAGCACTAGTAATTAACTATGGATCTTAGTGGTGGAGCTTTGAGGCGTGAGCTGCGTTCTTCCTCACTTTGTTGATCGATATTGGAAAGATTCTTGCTAGTCTAAGTTCATATGCCATGTGATGTCAAATTTTTAGAAGTAAAACTGTTGACGAAATGTCTCACTGGGCAATACCGAGGACTTATTGTTGGCTAAAATTGTGGATTGAACCAAAAAGTAGCCAAAATTATCAAAGGACTGTTCCTAGTAATTGTGATAAGACGATCAACGTTCCTCAATTATATATCTCGGGGTGACAATGTCAAAGACAATCGTTCTTCTATATTGTTAAGAGTCCCAAAAAATTGGGCTGATTTCCCTTCATATGGGCTGATCATCAATTTTTACCCCTCAAATTGGTCTTTAGTTTTTGGCCATTTTGCAGGATTATCCTTCGCTGGGCGTGGTCTTTAATTTTTGTTCCTCAAAATGGTGGTCTTTAACTTTTGCCCTCAGATTTGCAAAATTCTGCCATGCGATTTTTTTTTTCACTAAGCTGGGTTCGAACCCACAATCTCAGGGTATTAAGCGAAAGACAAAACTTAAATACCACCAATTTGAAGGGCAAAAATTAAAGACCACCCTAAATGAAGGACAATCCACGCAAAAAAAAGTTAGTTTTTGCCCCTAGTTCTCATTTAATGTAAATTTGTGGGTCAAAGTACCCTTATTCGCTGATCTATGAAATCAGAGATTCTGGGTTCGAACCCCATCAGAGTAAATAAAGATAATTTCGCAAGACAAAGTTTTCATAGAAACTATGCCTATTAGAGACAAAGTTATGCCTTAAGGTATAGTTCTATAGTATCCTACAGAATTAATGTCAGACAAGACATAGTTTCTATGTAGTTACATAGAAACTATGTCTTGTTCGGCATAGTTTTGTGGAAATTAAGTTATATTACTAAACTATGCCGAAAAAGGCATACTACAGAACTATGCCTTAAGGCATAACTTTGCCCGAATAGGCATAGTTTCTAGGAAAACCTTGCCTTGCGATTTTTTTTTTATTAACTCTGCTTGTGTTCGAACCCAAAATGTCAGGGTATTTTCGACCACTTTTTTATTACTTAAAGTGCTAAAGGGCAAAAATTAAAGACCAATGATTTTAGGGCTAAAAATTAAAGACCACCCCTGAAATAGGGCATTTGTGCAATTGCCCTTAGAGTCCCACATTGGTTGGAGAATGTACTAATGATCTGCTTATCTGGACTTGGATCTAGATTTTGGAGTTGAACTAGGCCCAAAATATCATAGTTTTACATATACTAGTCTCTACGAACGTGCCTCACACGTAAATGTTAAGACGATCAACACTAATAGCCTATTTGACCAAGTTTTTGGAAGGCCAAAAAGTGTGTATTTTTTCTAAAAAGTGTGTATTTGAAAAAAGTGAGGTGTTTGACCAAGCTTTTGGAAAAAAATAAGTGTTTTTGGGGAGTAGCAGAAGTTGTTTTTCATAAGCTATGAAAAGTAGTTTTTCCCCAGAAGAACTCTTTTTAAAAGCACTTATGAGAAAATACAATTAGAAGCACTTTTTAAAGTTTAGTCAAACACTAATTGTTGCTCAAAAGCATTTTTTGAATTAATTATCCAAACACAAGCTGTTTCTTATCGAAAGTACTTTATTTAAAAAGCACTTTTAGAAATAATACTTTTCAAAATAAGCCGTTTTTTAAAGCTAGGCCAACCAGGCTATGTCATTCCCTCGCTCCTTCCACAATTGCATATTTATTGTGAGTAAAGTTCATCTATTTTAAGTAATATAATTCAGTTTTAAAATGGTGTAATAGCATGTCAACATTAAGGACATACGTCAAAATAGATATATAAATTATGAACGTAGTTTAGGGTCTGTTTATTTTTTCATTCATTTTATTTTTTTGATTGAAGGTATAAAAAGTTTTAGTTTCTCTTTTAATATATTCTCTACAGCCTCATATAATTTTGATTTATCTAAATAAATTACAAAATTTCTTTTATTCAAATAATTTTTCCAATCGAATAAAAAAGGATACTGCGTAGGCACATTAATTAGCTCATCATAATTTCTTTTTATTTTTTCTTTATTTTTAATTAAAGAGTTAACTTAATATATTGATAAAAATATTAAAAAATACTGATTAGAATTTATTAATGTATCTAACAGTCAATTGACCTTGTTCAATGTGGTTTCTAATAGTTAAAACCTAACAGGCAACAACTTCCAAGTATCTATAGAAATTTTTATGGATTAAAATAACATAAAATAGTAAACGGTGTAACAGATATTATCATCTTAGGTTTCATTTATTTTCTTAGTTGTCTTATCAAAATCAACCAAATCAATGTAATAGAAAATAATTCATTTAATATTTCTCTGGATATAAAAATGTCCCAAAGAATATTTTGTGATATTTCTGATAATCATCAACTAATTTGACTTTCAAATTTAATATATTAGCCGTAGTGTTGAGATATAGTTAGACCTCTCTATAATGGTTTCCTCATATAGCGGCACCTCTTTATAGTAATTAAGTTTTTTCGGAACCAATTTTTATATTATATTTTATCTTTTTATAACGGATTCTCGCCTATAATAGCAATAACCATCTTTATAACATTATGTTTTGTAAAGTTACCCCTCTATAACAACTATCTTATTATTATTTTGGGTAATATATTGAGTAATCATGTTTATAAAAATAGAATCTCTAAGATGCCAATAATAGGCCTAGAGATTTTGACTAAATATATTGATACTTTAATACACTACTTATGAAAAAGAATATTATATGAATATATATTTCTATCATTAAAAGATTTCTCTTGGTTATACAAAGTGTGATTAATCTTAGAATTTGATGATTAAAAATTAGATTTTATGCATCTTTTTTACCTATAACAATAAAATATTTAAATGTCAATGTTATTATAGGTGTACAACAGCCATTTGCTATAACAACTAAAAAATTTCGGATCCAGTAATATTGTCATGGAGAGATTTTACTGTATATCTTTATTAATTATTTACAATGTTCCCCTGTACGTTTGCGCTTGGGCATTCACCTAATTCACACGCGCGTGTGCGAGAAGATAGATTGAGTACCAACTCAATATTCTGTACATATATAGTAATTAGTTTTAGGCAACTTTTAATTGTGCTTTTTCTAGTTTACACTTGTAAATAGTTAAACAAAACATGTTTTTATGATTTTTTTGTAAGGAAATAAAAGTTAGGGTGCATATTATGCTAAGGAAAAATAGAATAAGGTGTGAATCATTAAAAAAAGTATTTTCGTGTTTTATATTTCCCTTTTTCATTCAAACGGCTTTTCCTTTTATATAATTCAAGTGGGAAAAATATTTTATTTCAAATTTTAAATATCAGCTAAAATTCCTGAATATAAGGGAGGAGCTAGAGTGTGGATTATGAGTTCGGCCGAACCTAGTAGTGTTAATTCAGACGTTGAAATTATCTTTAAAATAATAAAATATATACAAATTATTAATTTAGATACCTGTAACTTACAAAAGATTAAAATTAAGAACCCTTAAACTTTAGATCACGAGTCCGATGCCTAAATATTAGTACAATATTTTCTTTTAAAGTAGAGAAATAGCTGAAAAACCATGTGGAACTGCTATATTTTGGAAATTCAAGAATACATTTTGAGAGAAAATTTATATAATCAAGGAAATTAATTCCCTTGGAAAGCTCAATGCCTGCAGCAATGGTTTGAAAACTATTATTAAAAAATTCAATGAAACGAAAAATCATATGGAATTTATATGATAACTTAAAGAATATGCAAGACATAATATCCAAAAATATATTGAAACTTGACTGTAATTACAACTCATGCTCAAAATTCCCAACCCTATGGAATGATGAAGTTAGTGCTCTTTGAGAAGGAATCAGATTGTGTAATTGTTATTTTCCGAATAAAAAGCCAAAGTGGGTAGGTATTAGAAGTCCATACGAATTCATGTTAGTCGATATTTTAAGCCAAATTCCTAGTGTACTATTTTTTGGGATAAAATGTCTAAGGTATAAAAGTTGTTCAATTATTCAAGGATATTTTGGTCAACTAACATTTATATTCATGCTTTTATAATAACTAGTCTCTATGAACGTGCAATTGCACGTTATTCTCAGTCAATCTTAATCGTAGCAAAAATATTAAATAGTATTATTTGTAATTATATACATTTATGTTATGAGTTAACAAAAATATTACTATATTATAGAATTGTATCTACCTAAAATTCTTATTTGAAATTGATATTCTTCGTAATACTCAAACCGGAGATCTTATGTCACTTGGTTATAGTTATGACTATAAACGATCTTTTATCAACCAAAAGGGGAGTTTACGAAATTAAAAGTCTTCACAAATTCACCAAAAATTTAACTGTAGAAACTGATTATCGTGTGCGCGCAATGGCTGCTAAAGTCGTTTATTAAAGAATTTCATGAGGCAACAAAACCATTCATTACCGTGGTAAGAAGTGGTTTAATACTCTTACCAATCATGAATTTGTACGGTTTGAAACTTCAAGAATAGGTAGGACATTATATTAAAATAGTTGGAACTTGATTAGTTTTAAAATTACATGTAAATTCACATTCAGAAGAAGATTTAACTTTACAATTTTGTCCAATTGGTAATTTTTGTTGAAGAATAATAGTTTTTGAAAGGTATAAAAGACGTTCAATAATTGAAGGATATTTTGATCAAGATAAAGAGAAAGTTGAAAGTTTAGGTACTTATATGAGCAAAGTAAGGCAAAAAGATTTTCGTGAACATCTAAGAAGACTGCGAATTGAACCGTAGGAACTTGCCTGTTGTGACGTTTCTATAGGAAGATCAGAAGGTTTTTTGAATATGTCAACAATATTAGCCTTCTTTTTTTCTTACCCTCCCACCTATGATACTAAGTTGAGTCTTCGAACTAACAATCATTGTGGTGTAGTGACTGGTACTACTCCATCCTTAATCAAGGTCTCGAGTTCGAGCCCCTTTGGGTACGAAGCCACTATTGTTAGGGAGTGCTTTGGCCTCCAATGTGGGACTACACGACACGAATCCGGATTAGTCGGGCCCAATGCGGATACCAGACACCGGATGGGAAACCAAAATAAAAAATAAAAAATTGAGTCTTCGTAAGCTGATCTCAATTAATATATCATTATTTAATGAAACTATCAATTGCTGAGTAGAAGACGATACCCTAAACAACATAACTCCTATTCGTATACAAAATCGATAGAGGTAAATGTCGTATATGTAAGATTCTTTATGATAATTAATGCCTTATTACTACTCATATTCATAAACAAAATGGATGGTCGGGATATTGGACTTTGGCTCTATGCTATGTTAATTAGTTTTTTCTTATAACTAGGGCTGTAGAAACCAAACCGACAAACCGAATCAAATTGAAAAAAAAACTTGACTAGTGGTTTGGTTTGATTTGGTTTGGTGTTGGAAAAAAAAAAAAACCCGACCATTAAAGGGTTGGTTTGGTTTTAACTAAAAAAAGTCAAACCGAACCCAAACCAACCCGATTATATGTATACTACTTTTAAATTATTTTATACATAAAATATTTAATAGAATGTAATTTATTAATATTTTCTTAAATTTTTTCATAATTTCTGTATTTTAACATTCAGATTTGAACTTAATTTTGTGAAATGGTCCATATTTGAAGCCATACAAAGAATACACGGAAAGCCTAATAAGAAACTAAATGAAAAGGAAATGAAAACATGTGTAATGTAACAAAAGAAACCCTACTGCTACAATACAAATTCTCCTAAAATCAGAAACCTTCTTCCCTTTCTTATTTTACATTTTCCCCCTCTTCTCTTTCCTCTCACAAATCAGCAACCCTGCAAGGCTCCAGTTATTGTTGTTCCTCTTGGTATTTTAAAATCGAATCAGATCAAATTTGAACCCAGATTATCTGAATGGAATGAGGCTGCCATCAATGAACTAGGTGTAGAGATTGAGAACAAGATTATTCTGCACTTTGAGAAGGTGTTTTGGCCAAATGTTGAGTTCTTGGGGGTAGTTGCAGAGAGCTCATATGAATGTAGTTACTTTTTGAATTTTCACAAGGTCACTGACCAAGTTTTTTGCTTCAAGTTTATTATATAGCATAATATTATATTAATCCAAATGACCTGGATGGTTAAAAAATGTTTTGATATGAATATTTTGTATCTAAAGAGAGTAGTTTTGAGGGGGAAGTTTGCAAATTATCAAGCAGATGTTGTATAATGCTTTTCATTGAATACAATGAAAAACCCGAGAAATATCAAACATTCAACGAGATGTTGGGATTTCATCTTCTAGAGCTCAAAATTTATTTGTTGTTCATTGGACGCTTTCCTACTTGTGACATTTATGATTGCTTCTTCTAAAGTCGTAATTTTTGTGCAAGAATTTTGCTCTAATTTATCTATTGGAGAAGACCGGTGTTTTTCAACCAAAATAGTAAGTTATTGTTCACATTCTTATTGCATGTATGTTGATGTTGTTTATCATTACTTCTTCTAAAGTCATAAGTTTTGTGCAAGATTCTTGCTCCAATTTATCTACCAGAGAGGCCTCCGAAGTTTTTCAACCAAAATTAGTAAGTTATTGTTCACATTCATACTGCATGTATGTTGACAATGTTTATGATTGCTTCTTCTAAAGCCAATTTTTGTGCAGGAATCTTGGTCCAATTTATCTATCATAAAAGCTTTTGGTAGGCTATTTTGGTAAAAAGTGTGCTGAAAATAGAAGTCTTCTGATGTCAAGATTCACATGTATCTTTAGTTAAGGAGATACGAAATAATATCATACAAGTAGTTAATAATAGGAGTTATTACCTTAATTAGATTGGTAGTAGAACTCAAATATGGTATAGAGTTTGATACAAATATTACTTCCTGAATTTTAGCTTCCAAACTATTATTTAAACGGTCTTTGACTCTTTGCTATCACGCAAGGGTTTATTTACCTTGAAGTTTCTTTGCTAAATAATCTCACGTTAATTTTCTTTGTTTCAGGTAGAAATTGATGGTCAAAGACATAGACAAAAAGGAAGAAGAATAAAAGATGCCTAATTGGCCGAACCTAATGGCAAGGAATTTAATATCTATGCTCAAAGTCCTTTCCTTTAATACTTTTTGTAAACTTCATGCGTGTTTCTTCAATAATGCAACAAATTTTAGAGAAGATAAATGGTACTATTTAAAATTATTATTAAATCATTTTTGAGGACCATTTTCGTTTGAAAAGGACAACAATTTGGCGGTCCGAGCACTCTGGTAAGTTTCGATTCTTGACATGTTAAAGTCTTTGTATTAATATATATTCTACTTTTTTTTTTTTTTTTGAATTTGTACCATTAGATGGAGTGTCTAACGACCTTTTATTAAGAATAAAAAATCCTCAATAGAATTAAGTACAAGCAAGGAAGCTAGATTTTACTTTACCAATTCTAATGAAACTTTATTATTAGTTAAAAAGGAATTCAAAGTCCTAGATATTGCATATCTTTACTTTATTATTAGTTAAAAAGGAATTCAAAGTCCTAGATATTGCATATCTTTAAGAGTATAATTTTATTCAATGTTACTTTAGTCATTGTCTTGAAATTAAAACTTTACTTTTGTTTTATGACTTTTATTCTATCTTTTGAGATCAAACATATAAAGTAATCTAAAAATTTCCAAGCCTATCAAATTACAGTCTAATAATTACCTAATCATTTTCTTTGTTAGACTTAAAATTTCAACGTGCATGTGCACCTCCAAGGAAAAGAAGGACATACGTTTGATGCTTCCTAATCTGAAACTTTAACTAATTTGATTGAAAGGTGAAGGCAATCTAATAATTACCTAATCATTTTCTTTGTTAGACTTAAAATTTCAACGTGCACCTCCAAGGAAAACAAGGACATACATTTGATGCTTCCTAATTTGAAACTTTAACTAATTTGATTGAAAATCGAAGAAGTAGTATTTTCTTTAAACTCCATTTCAACGTGCATGCACCTCCAAGGAAAACAAGGACATTCGGTTGATGCTTCCTAATCTGAATGTGATAGCAATTCTTTAACTAATTTGATTCAAAAACGAAGAAGTAGTATTTTCTTTAAACTCTGTTTTTAACTGTGACATTTTTTATATTTACAAAAATAATCATAGACATCTAGTAGAATTAGACTAAAAGGTTATAAAAGTCCATTGTCTTGAAATTAATACTTTACTTTAGCTTAACGACTCTTATTCTATCTTTTAAGACCAAACATATAAAGTAATCTAAAAATATCTAACCCTATCAAATTATGGTCTAATAATTACCCAATCATTTTCTTTGTTCGACTAAACATTTCAACGTGCACCTCCTAGGAAATAAGGACATTGATTGGATGCTTCCTAATCTGAATGTGATAGTTGATAACGTCCAAAACCACTCCTCAAAGAGAAAGTGTACACAGTCGTCGCAACATAATTTACCCAACTATAAGTTGGGATCGAATCCACAGAGAACCATATAAAGGCGATTAAGAAAGTTAAGAATTTATCACCAACTAAGCTAAGCCAAGCACTTTTTCAATATTTTTTTTTTTATTAAAACTAACAACGCTAAAATTAACCTAGAAAGCAATTAAAATGATCAATGGCCACAAGCATGGATACAAGGGAAATTACTCTCAAGTAACGCTCCAATGTATTTTACGATTTTATAACTAAGAGCAAGTTTATGTTAATAAATAATGGTTTCTAAAATCTCATTGAAAATCTTCCAACCAAATCAATGAATTTCACTCTAAACTTTTTCAAGCTTTAGAGTGTGATATTAAGCACTACCAATTGAATCTCAAGTTAACTTTCCTATTCCAACCTCAAGTTATTAGATGGTTTAAAGCCCCAAATCCTTGTTAACTAATTTTTCTCAAACTCAATTGTCCTCTTCCGAGCTCAAATCGAAGTAAATGGGCGAGTCTTAGGGTTAGCTAATCCCTTAAGAAACATTAAAGAACACGATTAATTAAAGAGACAATGACCCACTTCATTAGAGATAAATATCATTCAATACATAAGCATAACAAGAGTTTCAATCCAAAACTTTAACAACATATATTTCCATAAACAAGTTTCAAGCATTGGAATGAAATACTACACAAGTAAATAGTCAATACATAGTAAGGAATTGAAGAGATGATTAAAGGATTAAGAATTTTCTCATTAAAGTCTTCAAATCTTCAATCCCCAAGTGAGGGTGTAAGAACTTAACTCTCCAAGACTTGTTTGAATGGCTAAAGATGAAAAGTAATTTCACCAAGTCCTGCTTTTACAGTTCCCCAATTTTTACAAGTCCAAAAATGACAAAATATGGCCCAGATTTCAGATTTTCAATTCTGTCCAGTTTTTGCATTGTTAACCACTTTTTTCATTTTCTTCAATTTGGCTCCTTTTTGCCTCTTTTTCACTTGGTTTCTTCCCGACCACTTTTATATCATATAAAGCCTGTAAAATAGAAGTAAACGATATTAAATGCACTATTTTCTCAATCAAACATAACAAAAATCTAAGCTTAAAGAAGATATAAGTTGGTAAAAATCCAACTTATCAAACCCCAAAACTTAAACTATTGCTTGTCCTCAAGCAAATCGAAACATACTATCTCCTTCAAAGGAATCAACTCAATAGTGCACCAATATCATACCAAGTCAAAAAGTTTACTTTAAGCACAAACACGTGACTTTGATTGGTACCAACAATTAATCCAAAATACATGATCACCAACAAAATCTCAAAAACTCAATTTTTATTTCAAGTGCTCAAAAATCAAGTTACTCAAAGTAGAAATCAAGTCATGACTCTAAAGCTTCAAAATTTGTCTCTTTGTCACAACACAACTTTCTTTTGTTCATTCTTCTCAATTGGGAATACAACTTTTTTTTGTTCATTCTTCTCAATTGGGAATTGGATCAAATTCACAAACTCAAATCTCATGTGTCCTCACACTCAAGAGAGAATTCCACACATAGAAAATGCAATTCAACACACATATGAAATATCAAACGGAAAGAATTAACTCTCTCTCTCTCACACAAAGATGTTCAAATGCACACAAGTAGTACCATAGACTTGCCCTTCATGTAGTTCTCCACTAATGTAAACACACTTGGTTCAAAATCAATTAGGACTTAGAGGGTTGTAATGTAGGCTTTTGGTTAAGGTAAGACATAATTTAGGTAAGAGTAACTCAAAACCTCCCTAAGCACTAACTTGCAACAATCAAAGCACACTTCCTTCAAAAAATTTCCACTATTTTTTTCATTTTTCATTTCACCACCTAGTCTTCCTTTTATTCACAACTTTATTCTTCCTTCCCTTTTTTTTTTTGTCTTTTTTTTTTGTTGTTTTTTTTTTCTTTCAAATTATGGCCCATCGGCCAAAATTAATTATGGCCGCTAGTCAAAATATACTAAACCTATATACTACTTATGTATATTACATGTCTATTTTGTGTATATTATTGTATATACACAAAATTCTCCCTTTATTTTAATATCTGAAAGTAAAGATCACTTCCCTTTATTTTAATATCTGAAAAAATAAAGAACAACGGGAGAGAAGGTGGTCACTGAAATATAAAATTTGAAGTCCTAGCTAGAAACAAATTTGGGAAAGTCCTAATCCCTAGAAATTAAAAAAAAAAAAAAATTGTAGTAGCTAACACCATTTTCCATCAATTTGTCTTCAAGCTTAGTCTTCTTATCCTTCAGTTGATTAAGATGATTTGAGACATTAAATTCACGGTCTGCTAAACAAGATTGGGGCCCTAAAGCCAAACTTCACAAAGAGGTCCTAAATTATTATTTTTTTAAAACGGAAAGATCATATATATATTAACTTTTTTCAGATGAGAAGTCATTAATTATGTTTTATAATCGATTTTTTCTAACAAATCCTTTTCAATTGATAAATATAGTGATCTAAGGACTCCTTTCTGAGATTTGATTAATTCTTCAAATTTTAGGAAAAATGGGGCCCCAAGCCATTGCTTTAGTGGCCTTATGGTAGAGCCGGCCATGCAAATCTCTCTCCTAGTATCATGTCCATGATATTGTTGCACGTCGAGGTTTTTAATGTAGTTTGTTGGCTATTGTATTTGTTCTCTCACCTCTTCCAAATTATTCTTCACGTCAAGTTCTCGTTGTTGTCCATTCTTGCTCTTGATATATATGTCAAACTTAAACCATGTATTCAGTGGCGGAGCCAGGATTTATGCCAAGGAGGTTCAAAAATATAAAGAAGCCATAAATGAAGAAGCTAAGGGGGTTCAACGTCAACTATATATACATAAAAAATAATTTTCACCTTGTATATACAGTGCAATTTTTCACCGAAGGAACCCCCTGGGCTCTTACTAGGTCCGCCACTGCACGTATTGCAATATGTAACATAATTAAATAAATAAATTAGAAACTAAATCAAGATACCAGAGAGTTTGTCGCATTTCAAATACGTTAACAATTTCTTTACTTTTCCTACGTAAACATATTTGTAATTCTTTCCTTAATTTTTTCATTTTCTGTTTAAATGTACCAATTGAAAACCTAAGTAGAATATGTATTCAAAACCCAATTGAAACAAAAGAGTCAAAAATTAAGTCTAAAAGTCACAACAAAAATCCTTACTTCAATAATTTTTCTTTTTCAAAAATCAAGAATTCATATGCCAAGGTTTACATAAGTTGGTACCAAGCAAGCCAAAAATTAGCCAAGGGGCAAAAAATCACATCCCAACACCATTTTTACTCCTAAACTACCTAAAACTCACTTCAACACCTAACCTACAAGGCTTATTCCCTTAAGAAAGTGCCCAACTATCTATCATAGGGACAAGCCGACTCGAGACTACCTAAAAACACCGGGTTCAAAAGACATTAGCATCCTCGGGAAAAGAACTGCGGCAAAGAAAAGCCAAAGACATTGCTAAAACACGACAAAACATGAGCATACAAAAACTAGCATATCATAACATTATAAGAGTGTCACGTCAAAATAAAAAAAAATACCACAATAAAATCAATCTACCAAATTATCATTCATCATGCCATATCACACTCCATCACAAAAATATCTATCAAAATAAAGCATCACCCCCAACTTAAAAAGTTGCATTGTCCCCAATGTAACTACACAATAGAAGTAAAGTAAGAGGGACTTCCTGAAAAGATGCGCACTAGGATTGAGCTTAAGGGTTTGGGTTTTGCGCACATATCACCTTGGCATGAACATGTGATTATGGTTTTGTATGCTAACCCTTAATCCTTGAGGAGTATGTTTTTGTGTGTCTTCCCGTAGGTTTTTCCAGGTTCGGATTCGAGGACGAATCCTTTTGAAGAAGGGGAGGATGATATGATCATACATGGCACACTTTATCTAAAGACTTACACCCAAAGCCAAGTTATGGAACTTCAAGCTCTACAAGCGGCATGGATGATAAGGATGGCATTGAAGGCCTTTGGAGGCTCTTACAAGCCACACAAGATGGCTTATGATGTGTGAAAGGTGGCTTGGGAGTTGGTTGAAGAAGAAGCTACTAGAAAGAGGACCAAATGCGCAAGTGGCTAGAAGTGCAAGTATCCGCATCACCACCCAAAGAGCTCCACCACCCCAAATATCCAACCTTCCACCCCAAACATCCACATTCCAAAACACCAATCGACAAACCTATCCCGAGTTTACCAAAACAACCCGAATGAGGCAATCCCTCACGTAACCTTGCAACAAGCACCCCAAGCTCCATCCAAGCCCAAATACAAAATCCCTTTCTTAACCAAAACCAATACCAATACCCAATGAATGAAGAAGAGTATGATGATTATCCACAAGATAAGTGGTGGGATGATAACCGACAAGGAGGAAGGCGTGGAGTGGTGAATAACCGGGGAAGGGGAGGAAGAGAAAGCTTTGAGAGATTTTCGGGCCATGAACCTAGATTCCAAGGTCATGTAGACTTAGGAAGGACCCAAGGTTATGAAGACCGGGGAAGATTACAAGATAATGAGCGGAATTTGAACACAATCAAGGTGAACCTTCCTACTTTCCAAAGAGGTAGCAATCCGTAGGAGTTCCTTGAATGGAAATTGCAAAGTGAGCGCATCTTCCTCACAAACAATGTGTCCGAGGCCTTAAAGACAAAGTATGACCTCACTCAATTTGAGGGATACACTTCTACTTGGTGGGAATCTAAGAAGTTACAAAGAGCTCAACAACGCATCTATGATCTTTCAACTTGGAACGACTTGATTGAGCTTATGGAGACAATGTGGATTCCACCCACAAACTATCAAGATGCACTAAAAAAGGTGTACATGTTGAAGCAAGGATTGAAAAGCGTGAAAGAGCCCTTTGATGAGTTTGAGGACTTGCGGATGAAGTCCAAGATAGAAGAGCATGAGGAGTACACTAATATAAGGTTTGTAGCCAACTTGAATCGGGACTTTGCTAAACTAATAAGGCTCAAGACTTATAACAGTCTCGAAGAGGCATTTCATGGTGCATCCAAGGTTGAAGCGGATCTAAAAGAAGAAAGGTCTTACAAAGACAAAAACAAATCATCTTCAACTTGGAACAAAGGCAAGAAAAAGTGGAAAACTTCCACTTGGGATAAGCCCAAGAGCAACACTCAAACACCTCAAGCCAAATTCGATTACAAAGCCAAAGGTCACGATAAGGCTAAAGGAGGTATCAATTCTAAAACCAACTATAATTGACCTTCTACCATCCAATGCTTTAAGTGTCAAAGAAAAGGACATATTGCAAGAGAGTGTTACAACCGGAGGACTATCACTATAGTGAGGGATGGGTATCGAACCGATGATGAAAATGAGGGCGGAGTTAGTCATGATGAAGAAGGAGAAAGTACTGAGTGTGAGGGTGATTTCGAGGGAGAAGTTGAGATTAGATATGAGGAGGCTTTAAATCATGTTGTTGTTGCTAGAAGCGTCGTGAGAGCTCTAGCTAGGGAAGAGAGTGACCAAAGGGAGAACTTATTTCATGCAAGGTGTAAAATTATGGATAAGGTGTGTTCATTAATCATTGATGGTGGGAGTTGCACGAATGCCGTTAGCCAATTTTTGGTTGAAAGTATGAAATTACCCATCCATAAGCATACTAGTCCCTATAAACTCCAATGGTTCTATGAGTGTGGTGAGATGAGGGTCAACAAGCAAGCCGTTATCAAATTTAGCATTGGCAAGTACCAAGATAAGATTTGTGCGATGTGGTACCAATACAAGCTTGCCATCTATTGCTTGAAAGACCTTGGCAATTTGATGTGGATGCCAAACATAGTGGGAGAACTAACAAATACTCATTTGTGGTCAAGGAGAAGAAGTACATTCTTAATCCACTAACCCTTTACCAAGTGAGTGAGGATTATAGAGTGATGAGGGAGCTCCAGGAGAAGTATCAAAAAGAAGAAAAGGAAAAGAGTGAGAGGGAGACCTTATTGGTCATAGGTGGAGAGGGAACGTCTCAAGATGGTTCCAAGAAATATTTATTGGCCAAACTAAGTAATTGCTTAAAAGGGGTTGATGAGAGACGCTTCTTGGTGTGTCTTGTCAACAAATATCTTTTTCTAAATACTAACCAAGCTACTAGCACTTTACCTAGTAGTATATCTTCTCTTTTGCTGGACTATGAAACATTGCTCCCGGAAGAAATGTCTGATGGCTTACCTCCCTTGAGAGGTATTGAGCACCAAATTGACTTTGTATCGGGTTCTCAAATCCTGAACAAGCCAGCATATAAGAGCAATACAGAGGAAACAAAGGAATTGCAAAGGCAAGTTGAGGAGCTACTCAAGAAGGGTCTAGTCAAGGAGAGCCTTAGTCCATGTGCCGTACCAGTGACTCTTGTCCCAAAGAAAGATGGCACTTGGAGGATGTGCATTGATTGTAGAGCCGTCAACAAAATCACGATAAAGTATTAACATCCTATCCCTTGACTTGATGACATGTTGGATGAGCTTTGTGGCTCAAGTGTGTTTTCTAAAATTGATCTTAGGAGTGGATATCACCAAATTCATATGAATCCGGGTGATGAATGGAAAACGGCCTTCAAGACCAAGTTTGGTCTTTATAAGTGGCTTGTTATGCCATTCGGCCTAACCAACGCACTGTAACACCGCGTACATTCGGGCTAAGGTTTCAACCGTATTATGGGGACATAATGGAACTAAGATGGGAAGTGTAGGAAGTGTTTTGAAATACCTTTCCATTCATATAAAGATCAGGTCAATCAGAGTTATGTACAAAAAGTTATCCATGTTTTACTAAAGAGCTATCAGCGGTGCTCGTCCACGGGCATGCAACACGTGCAGGTTGACGTCCTAAGGTCATATCTCACTCGGACGGGCAGCGAAGCGAAGTCCAAGACGTCCACCTTGACGTGCGCATGGAGGCAGCGCACGCTGCTGGGCACGCAAAACGTCCACTTTGATGTGCGATCCTTGCAACCTTTTTAAGTGCATTTTTCATGATTTTTCATTCCATTCTTCACTTCTTCAAACCCTAGCACGAATTCTCTCTCCTCTCCTCATCCTCCCACATCAAGGTAAGGTTCTTCCATGTACTTCTAAGTACTTCTAACGATTATACATGAATTCTAAGCGAAATCCTACTCAACAATCCTAAGGTTTTCAAGAAAATCCTTCTCAAGAGTTCAAGTGAAGGAATTGGAGTTCTTCATCAAATTTTTGGATTTTTCCTTTGGGTTTGAAAACTAATAAGGTATGCAAGACTTTCCTATTCCAATCGATTATAGCTTTGAATTGGTGATTATGGACTCTAACTCCTTGAGAGATAAGTTAATGGGTTAGATAGTAAGAAACGTATGAACTATTGTATGGTTTGGATTGTTGACTTAGGGTTGTTGTAATCATATAGGTGATGAAGAATGATGTTAATTATACCTATTTGAGATTGTAGAATCACCTAGAAGAAAAAGGTTGGGTAATTGGATAAAGAAACACCATTAATAAGGGTTGTGGTGCTTTATGCCCACAAGGTGTTTGACAAAATGCCTAGATCACCAAAATATGAGTTATAGTGCTAATATTGGTTCCTCTTAATATATATTGATGTAGATTATCACTGAAGAAGGTGACGAACGTTGTACTACGCTCAAAAGCAGAAAGTTAAGATATGTGAGGCTAACTATCTACGTTAGGGAATGTTCATGATTCTCCCTACGCCTCATTCTTCATACTTGTCAGGAATTTGACTCAGAATACAGTTTAGCCCTAGTTTCATGATATGTTGTAGAACTGTTATCTTCTAGGGTTGCAGTTTCAGAATTCGTTCATGGTTGTCAATTTGAATATCATGAACTCAACACGTAATCTTTATAGACTTGTGTATTGTTACCACAAGAGTCTCAGTCGAGAAATACAGTATGCTCAGAAACAGTCAATATTTTCAGTTCATTCCAACATGTCTATTTCAGTTCAGTATTGTTCATTGTTGTTATGGTCTCAGTCTTTATTAATTAACCATAATTGAACATATGTGATTTGCCCAAAGGCACAGTCTGTATACATATACCTGGCCAAGGCTATAGCGTGCATTTATTATTGGGCTAAGGCCCCACATATACAAACACAGATAAAACAGATCATTCAGATACAAAGCAGGGAGTATTCATATCTCTACTTCCTTTGCTATTACAGTTTACAGTTATCAGTTTTAGTTTTAGTTTCAGTACTTTATTGTTTCCAGTTGCTTTACATACCAGTACAATTCAAATGTGCTGATGTCCCTTTTTATTACTTGGGGGCCTGCATCACGACATACAGGTTGACGACTCAGCTACTTAGGAGTGCTCGTATCAGCTACTTTGGTGAGCCTAGTTTCCTTCTGGGCGATATCAGTCATGCAGTCCTTACAGCTTTTCTACACAGTTATCTTTCAATATTCATTAGAGGCTTCATAGACATAGGCCAGTCAGTTAGATATTAGTAGACTTGGTTATGTTAGCCTTGTTGGCAGTCATGTTCAGATGTTTTAACATGTTTTGGTTTTAGCCTTATCGGCTACCTTCAGATTTTCATACTTACTCAGTTTATGTCTTTAAATGATATCAGTCAGACCTTTAGTGTATCAGCATGTGTTTAGTTGCTTTTCGCATTCAGTTATATTTTGATATCACATGTTGATTCAGCCAACCAGTTGGTTCGCTCGGTCACATCCAGTAAGGCACAGGGTGTCGTGTTACGTCTAAGCCCAGGTTTGGGGCGTGACATGCACCTAGCACTTTCGTGCACTTAATGAACCGTGTTTTAAAACCCTTTATCAATAAATTTATTTTTGTCTATTTTGATGATATTCTTGTGTATAGCAAATCTATGGAAGAACATGTGAGCCATTTGAGACAAGTGTTTGATGTCTTATTGATTGAAAATTTGTTTACTAATATCAAGAAGTGTGCTTTTGGGGTTGATAAAGTGGTGTTCTTGGGTTTTGTGGTGAGTGTTAACAGTGTTGAGGTTGATGAAGAGAAGGTGGAGTCCATTAGAACTTGGCCAACTCCCAAAACTGCATCCGATGTAAGGAGTTTCCATGGGTTGGCAAGTCTATAGAAGATTTATGAAGGGCTTTAGTACAATTTCCTCCCCAATGACCGAATTGATAAAAAATGATGTTCCTTTTGTGTGGACAGATGAGCAAGAAAGGGCATTCCAAGAATTAAAGTCCATGTTGAGTTCGACACCTTTGTTGCAATTGCCGAATTTTGAAAAGAAGTTTGAGGTAGAGTGTGATGCTTCTGGAGGTGGCATAGGTGGTGTCTTGATGCAAGAAGGAAAACCATTGGCTTATTTTAGCGAAAATATTAAGGAGGCATCATTGAACTACTCAACCTATGATAAAAAGTTGTATGCACTTGTAAGGGTCTTGACCCATTGGCAACACTACTTGTGGCACAAAGAGTTTGTGATTTGTTCGGATCATGAATCTTTGAAGCATTTGAAAGGCCAATCCAAACTTAACAAAAGACATTCCAAGTGGATAGAATTGATTGAAGCTTTCCCTTATGTGATCCATTACAAAAAGGGTAAAGAAAATGTGGTGGCGGATGCTTTATCTAGAAGGTATGTCTTGCTCAATATAATGACTTCGAGAATGATGGGTTTTGAAAACCTTAAGGGATTCTATTCTCAAGATCCCGACTTTAAGGCAATTTGTGAGGAGTTGACCCAAGGGAGGAGGGTTGATAGGTTCCAATTTGTAGATGGGTTCCTATTCAAGGATATTAGAGTTTGTGTTCCAATGAGCTCATGGAGAGAATTGTTGGTCAAGGAAGCATATAGTGGTGGAATGATGGGCCATTTTGGAGTGGCCAAGACACTTGACATTTTGAATGAACAATTCTATTGGCCCAAGATGCGACATGATGCGGAAAAGCTATGTGGTCAATGTTTGGAATGCAAGCAAGCCAAGTCCAAGACTCAGCCCCAAGGTATGTATACTCCCTTTCGTACTCCTATTGGTCCTTGGATAGATATTTCTATGGATTTTGTGTTGGGTCTTCCAAGAACCAAAAGGGGTAATGATAGCATTTTTGTTGTGGTAGATAGGTTCAAAGATGTTTCATTTTATACCGTGCCATAAATGTGATGATGCATCTCATGTAGCATCTTTGTTTGTGAAACATGTGCTTAAATTGCATGGAGTTCCTAAAACTATTGTTAGTGATAGGGATTCTAAATTTCTTAGCCATTTTTGGAAGAGTCTTTAGGGTTCACTTGGCACCAAGCTCATGTTTTCTACTTCTTACCACCCTCAAACGGATGGGCAAACCTAAGTAGTAAATAGGACTCTTAGAAGCATGCTTAGGTGTATGATTAGAAGAAAGCCTACTTCTTGGGAGGATTGTTTGCCTTTGATTGAATTTGCTTATAATCGTTCTCTACATACTTTGATTGACATGACTGTATTTGAAGTTTGCTATGGCTTTAATCCTTTAATTTCCTAACCTTAACCCCCTTGTCTAGTGATGTTTTTGTGAGTATAGATGCAAAACAAAGGGAGGCCGAAATTTTGAAAATCCATGCTAAGGTCAAGGAGAACATTGCCAAGATCAACACCAAGGTAGCAAAGAGGCAAAACCGTAGGAGGAAAAAGATAGAATTCCAACCCAATGATTAGGTTTGGATCCATTTTCAAAAGGAAAGATTTCCTCAATTGAGGAAAGTCAAGTTAAGCCCAAGAGGAGATGGTCCCTTCAAAGTCCTTGAGAAGAACAATGATAATGCCTACAAGATCGACTTACCAAGTGAGTATAATGTTCACAATGTTTTCAATGTAAGTGATCTTTCTTCTTGTGTTATAGGTGATCATTTAGATTCGAGGACGAATCTTCTCCAAGAAGGGGAGAATGATATGACCCCACTAGCTCAAGGCCATTCACTAGGAATCAAGCAAAAGAGTCTACAACATTTAGAAGGTGGCTTGGGAAGATTTGGAGAAGACATCTCAAAGTGGCTAAAAGTGCAAGAGGGTCATTTTTACAAACTGTGGTTGTTTGATGCAAATCTCAACCAAGAATGAAATTCAAGGTCAAGAGTACAATTGGAGGCCACATTTGCAAGTTTTAGTTATTTAGATGGTTGAAGACCCATATTGGGGGTATTTTTGCAAAGAGCCACTTTTGGCCCTTTGTTGTAAGCCCTAGACTATAAATAGGAGACTTGTCTCATTTTTCATTCCTAAGGTTGAATTATGATGATATGAGATACTTTTTGAGTGATAGATTGTTTAGCTAGGATTAACTTAATTTTAGTGTTAGAATGATAGTCGATTCCATTGTTGGTTGTAGAACCTTTTATTTCCAATGAATTCATGAAGATTGTTAATTTGTGGATTTCAAGTGAACTTCTTCCCTTGATTCATATTGCTTTGGTTCTTTTGGGTGTTTGAATTCAAATTAGAAGGGTTTAGGTTTAATATACCTAGATTTGTCTCTAGGATTTCCCCCATTCGGGTCAAGTATCTATCCCTCTATTTCTCATCCCTTTTCTTTATATCCTTTAATTTTCCGCATTTGAATTAATTTGGCTTCACCCCCAAATCGATTCGTTATCATTTGGTATTAGAATAAGGTAGAGGAATTATTCCATTGATTCTTCAATCATTGATCTAGTAAAGTAAAAAAAAAATGAAAAACAATTAATTAAAAATCAGGATTTTTGTTGTTTTGTTGTTGGATTTGAGGTTAGAATCGAGTTTGTTACTATCAACAACCTCTAAATCCGAAGTTGCAAGTGATTTGGTTAAGTTTGAAGTGAATTACCATTGTTGAGCTTTGAAGCCTTGAAGAATTCAAAAGTGGGTTTGGTGATTGAGTTGAAATTGAAGCTAATTGGTTAGTGGGCTTTGTTCTCCATATCAAAATGAGCTTACATTCGAAAATTGGGGGAAAAACGAGTTGATTTGGTCCTAGATTGCATTTGGGTGTTCTTAAGAACATTCATATCTTCATATTGGAGAAGAAGACCAAAGAAGAAGGTTTGATCCAAAAGGTTTTTCAAGGACAAGTGGAAAGTTATTTGTTGTTTGTTGGGCCAAAAAGGGCAAGTCCTAGGTTGTGTGGGGCTCAAGACGTCACCAGATCCAAGAAATTCGGCCCAAAGTTCGAGAAAATAAATTACATGGGTGCGTGTTTTGACCACGCGTCGCACGGCCAACACCCGAGTCGGGCACGCGCTGCACGTACGACACACTACCATCGCATAAAGGTAAAAAAAAATCAAAATTTTCTGATTCTCTGCAAGGCGCGTGTTGCACATATTCAGAGAGGGGTATTTTGTGCGATCATTGTGCGACGCATGACCATCGAACGACTCTGAAAATTTTGAAATTTTTTCTAAGTGTTAGATTTAGAGAGGGGTGTTTTGTGCGCTGCTTGCGCGACGCACAACCAACACACGACCATCAGAAAATCTATCCAAGTGTCAAAAACAATTTGATTCTTTCTTAACTTCTTCTCTTTGATTTTTACAACTATTTAACAACTAGTAATCGATCTTATTAGTTCCTAACTAGTTCTTGAGTCCCAATTCATTTCGTGCTAATTCTTCTTATGTTTTTCCATTTATTTCGTTGAAAACTTCTTTGGCTCTCGTCCATTTTTTTTAGTCGTCCTTCTTTCATCTTCACAAGAATCCATTCTTCCATAGAGTATAAGCAACCGGATGAATTTGATTGGTTACGTAATTCATCAACAACTTCAAAAGAGCACGGAGTGTGGTAAGGTCTTGAGTTCATTACGAGTGATGTGAGGCTTTTATTACTACTATCGTTTGCTAGTTTTGTAGGTCATTATGTCTAACCAAGGAGATAGGACGTAGGATATAGGAGATATGTCATCCATAGCAAGTTCATTGGCTATGCTCATGAATCAAATGTCGGGCTTGACATCGAAGATGGAAAGTATGGATGGGAAGTTGAATGGTATGGATGCGCAGATGGTGAGTATTGAGAAAACTCAAGTGGATGGTTCGAGTAGAATGGGGAGTCCCCATTCTAGGAATGAAGGTGATGGGGATAAAGCCCAAGATACTACACCAACCATTACCCCGGGACAAACACATGCCTTGTGCAATCCCAACATCACAACCACCTCTACCCAACGAGCTCCACCACCCCAAACATCCATCCTTCCACCCCAAGCATCCATATTCCAAAACACCAATCGACAAACCTATCCCCAAATTTACCAAAACAACCCGAATGAGGCAATCCCTCAAGTAATCTTACAACAAGCACCCCAAGCTCCACCCCAAGCCCAAATACAAGATCCGTTTCTTAACCAAAACCAATACCAACGCCAATACCAATACCCAATGAATGAATAGGAGTATGATGATTATCCACAATATAGGTGGTGGGATAATAACCGACAAGGAGGAAGGTGTGGAGTGGTGAATAACTGGGGAAGGGGAGGAAGAGGAAGCTTTGAGAGACTTTTAGGCCATGAACCTAGATTCCAAGGTCATGTAGACTTAGGAAGGGCCCGAGGTTATGAAGACTGGGGAAGATGGCAAGATAATGAGCAGAATTTGAACAACATCAAGGTGAACCTTCCTACTTTCCAAGGAGGTAGCAATCCGGAAGATTTCCTTGAATGGAAATTGCAAAGTGAGCGCATCTTCCTCACAAAGAATATGTCTGAGGCATTGAATACAAAGTATGCCCTCACTCAATTTCAGAGATACACTTCTACTTGGTGGGAATCTAAGGAGTTACAAAGAGGTCAACAACGCATCTATGATCTGCCAACTTGGAACAACTTTATTGAGCTCATGGAGACAAGGTGGCTTCCACCCACATACCATCAAGATGCACTAAAGAAGGTGTATATGTTGAATCAAGGATTGAAAAGCGTGAAAGAGCCCTTTGATGAGTTTGAGGACTTGCGGATGAAATCCAAGATAAAAGAGCATGAGGAGTATGTTATTAGAAGGTTTGTAGCCAACTTGAAGAGGCTTAAGACTTATAATAGTCTCGAAGAGGCATTCCATGACCCATCCAAGGTTGAAACGGATCTAAAAGAAGAGAGGTCTTGCAAAGACAAAAGCAAATCATCTTCAACTTGGAACAAAGGAAAAGAAAAGTGGAACCTTCCACTTAGGATAAGCCCAAGAGCAACACTCAAACATCTCAAGCCAAATTCAATTACAAAGCCAAAGGTGACGACAAGGCTAAAAGAGGTAAAAATTCTAAACCCAACCATAATCGACCTTCTACCATCCAATACTTTAAGTGTCAAGGAAAAGGACATATTGCAAGTGAGTGTCCCAACCGGAGGACAATCACTATAGTTAGGGGTGGGTATCGAACCGATGATGAGAATGAGGGCGGGGTTAGTCATGATGAGGAAGGAGAAAGTAGTGAGTGTGAGGGTGATTTCGAGAGAGAAGTTGAGATTAGATACGAGGAGGCTTTGAATCATGCTATTGTTGCTAGAAGAGCCATAAGAGCTCTAGCTAGGGAATAGAGTGACCAAAGGGAGAACTTGTTTCATGCAAGGTGTAAAATTATGGATAAGGTGTGTTTATTAATCATTGATGGTGGGAGTTGCACGAATGCCGTTAGCCAATTTTTGGTTGAAAGTATGAATTTCCCCACCCGCAAGTGGGGAGATGAGGGTCACCAAGCAAACTGTTATCAAATTTAGCATTGGCAAGTACTAAGATGAGATATTGTGTGATGTGGTGCCAATGTAAGCTTGCTATCTATTTCTTGGAAGGCCTTGACACAATTTGATATGGATGCCCAACATAATGGGAAAACTAACAAATACTCATTTGTGGTCAAGGGGAAGAAGTATATTTTTATTCCACTAACCCCTTATCAAGTGAGTGAGGATTATAGAGTGATGAGGGAGCTTCGGGAGAAACATCAAAAAGAAGAAAAGGAGAGGAGTGAGAGGGAGACCTTGTTGATCATAGGTGGAGAGGGAACGTCTCAAGATAGTTCCAAGAAAAAATGTATGGTTGCCAAACCAAACTTTTGTTTGAAGGGCATGATGTGTGGAGAGGTGATATATGGTGATGTGAGGGAGTTATCACCAACTCATACTAACCCTTCTAACCATTCTATTCTTCTAGTTGTCTTTTTTCCTTTGTAGGTACTCATGAAGATGATCATCCCAATGAGACAATGCCCGAAGATCACTAAGTCCCTTTGGAAAGTGAAGTACTTCAAACCTCCTCCGAAGAGGAAAGTCAATGCAAGGTACTTGACCAAGGTGACAAAGGACATGTGGTTAAACTCCAAGGTAACAAGGCTTTTCCTTATACTCTAACGAACGTGGAGGAACATTTGGTACTTAATCGACCATTAAGTGAGGATAAAGTTTTGTATTGTTTAAAGCACCTTGAATCTTTGCTAATTAATGATGATGTCCTTGTTGATAGTGCCCTCACACTAGTTGATCCTTATGATGATCGAATTGAGTCTTCTTCCAAGACCGATTTGTGTCCACCTAGTGTTGGCACTTGTGCTTCTATTGTTCCTTTTGAGAGTGGATTTGTTTTCTTTCATTTCCAACTTTTAGTTGCACATTCTCTCTTTAAGGATAATGTTTGGCTTAATAGTCACATGATTGTTGATCATAGAGTGAATGACCATATGACTTGTATTGTGGGATTTTGGTTATTTTTGGGAACCCATTATGGGTTGATGATCCTTTCCTTATTAATAGAAACTTCTTCTTGAGGAGATGTAATGCATTTTTGGGAAAGGGTTGTCTTGAAGGGAAGGGTAACACTTGTCTACAATTTGTCACCCATTGTCTTATGTGATGCATTTCCTTACCATTTCTTTGAATGTGATTCTTTTCTTGTGCTACCAATTGCATTGATGATGAATTTACATAATGGATTTGTGCAAAGTGACTTGAGGCATGTCTATGTCTATGACCCTGATGTTTTATGCTATTTTCATGCTTTGAAAATGAGAACACTTTTGGATAGGATTAGTGCAATGAATGTGACTTTAGGTTTGGATAATATTGCCCTAGATCTTGCACTTAGTCCTAAGGAGGGCCGCCCTTGTTTCATGTCTACTAGATTTCTTGTCTCTTATCTTAGATCCATGGGCATCTTAGTTTTCTTATTACTTCATGATGTTTGGGAGAATCAGCATCTTGATATCTCATGTGTGCATGCGTTGCTTATGATGGTTATTGATGTGTGGGTGTAGTATAAGTTTGTCCATCCTTGGAATGAAAGTATGATTATTACTCTGTCTATGTGATCATAACTAAGATGAAAGTGAACCTTACTACTCCGGGGGTGATTATGAGGCAAATGATTCTCATGGGTCTTATGAAGATGATGAAGGAGTAGAGGAGTTTGATGATGAGTCCTATGGTGAAGGCGAGAGCTATGAAGAGCCTCCTGCTACACACCATGGACATGGTGGTGACTTGAGGTATATTCCTTCCTCACGCATATGTTATGAACCAATTGGTGAAAACTTGCATGAATTTGGAAGTAGTGATGAATATGAACCTTATGGTTATGCGCTTTGTGGTGAATATGTATATGAAGATAGTAATGTTGAACATGATAATTGTGAAGAATCTTCTAGTGGCTATTCATGTACATTGAATTGTGATACTTCCTATTCCAAGCAAAGTGGAATAAGTGTGTGGGTTGGACAAAGTAGAAGTCGTCCTAGGAGAAGAAATGAGTATGCATTTCCTACTCCAAGAAATACCATTAATCATACTTCTTATCCTAATCCGTGGGTACAGTGTTCTCAATATGGCTATGATGTGGAAGGTAGGGGGAAAGAAGTGTTGAAAGGAGATGACCATCATGTTGGTTATGGGAATTCTTGTAGAGACTACTCATGCACAAAGTCTTATTCTATGCCGTACCTTAATCAAGGTGGTGGGAAAATATTTGTTGCGAAAGATGGTAGTAGCTATGAGAGAAGGGAAAATGCATTTCCTACCTCAAGGAATGCGATGAATCATATGTGTTATCCTAATCCAAAGGTCATAACGTCTAATCAAGAAAGTCGGACTCAAAAGGTTGAAGGCTTATCCATGAAGGACTCCTTGAACTTGATCCTTAAGAAATTGAGGGATTTGAAATTGAGAATAGAGAGGGAGGAGGAGAAACTAAGAAGTTTGGTGTCCAGTTGTGAACCAATTGAGATTCCGAGTCAAGTTGGGAACTCACAAAGCTTATACAAAGATCCTAACCTAGTTCACCACCATATTAAACCTCCCCAAGGAATACTTGCAACCTCTTCCAACTCCCATGAAATTGAAAAAGAAAAGATTAAAAGGAGTAAGGGAGTGAAAAGTGACAACTCTAGAGTGGAAAAAAGAGAGGATGTGAGGAGTGATGTGAGGGAGTTGTCGGAACCCCATTCTAACCCTTGTAACTTTTGTTTCTTCTCTAGTTGTTCTAATGATGGTGCAGGTCTTGGAAGCAAACCGAATGATGAACCTCAAACTTTGAAAGTTCATGAGGTAGTTAAGAGCTTCCCGGAGGAGCAAATGGGCTCCCAAGTTGAGAACCACGGTAAAGAAGATACTTTGTGTGCACTTCAAGGTAAAATAGCTAATCTTAACACTCCAAATCTTGTGAATAAGCATGTTGACTTGAGTGTGAGTGATAGATTAGCCTTATGTGAGCTTAGTGAATCTTTACCATGTGTTGAGCTTAAATCTTCATTGAATGTTGACAATGTAGTTGATATAGGTGATCCAACGCTAGTTGATCCTATTGATGACCATCTTGATTCTTCTTGTGAGATCAATTTGTGTCCACCTAGTGTTGATCCCTATGACTTGCATGTTAGTACATTGTCATGTGATATGATAGCTCACCCACTAGTTGATCCTAGCAATGAGCGAATTGATTCTTCTAGCAAGATCAATTTGTGTCCAACTAGTGTGGATACTTGTTTTGATCAATTTGCTTGCCATGATAATCTACTATTTGAGGAACTTTGTGACGTGCTTAATGAACCTCAATTTAGTGATGTTATTGATGTAATTGGTCATGTGAATAGTCAAGTTAATGAAAATGCTTTGGTAGATGACCTTTGTCTTTTTGAGAATAAGATTGCATTCTTTGACTCATCGTTGTTCATTGAATCTTCTTCCCTTAGAGATAATATCTTATTTGAAGTTGACATGACTTGTGGAAATGATATACCTAGTGGGATGTATGGTAAAGTTGAGCACTTAGTTTCCTTTGGAGGCTATAATGTGTTTTGTATCCCACTATGGGATGATGACGAGCTTAGTCTTGATGACAAGCATGGGGTGGGTGAATTTCTTGACACCATCCTCTATGACGAGGGACCTTCTTGAGGGTTTGTGACTCACTTGATGGACCAACGTCGAATTTGGAAAAGGCTTCCAAAAGAGATGGGTGCTCTTTAAAGAAGGGAAGCAATTTGAAAGGGAAAGAGCACACTTCTTGGAAGGACTATGCCAGATCTTCTAACCTAAGAGGTGAGGAGATGCTACTCTTAGCTTGGCATAGGTTGAATGAGCATAATGGTAAAACTCTCTCTCTCTCTCTTAATGAACTTGACTATTTGACTAACTTGCTTATGAAGTTTTATCAAAAGAGGAAGCTTGAAGATGAAGACCATTTGAAGAGACCTCATTGGACTACACTTGGGTACGAAGTCACATCTTGTACTTCCTTCAAGGACGGTATGTATTCGCGGCTCATGCTTATTTTTGGGCTTTCTAAATCCATGAAGGTAACTTCTTGGTGTGTTGAGTGTAGTAGTAGCACTTCTATCCATTCATGTGATTATTTTCTAGTGTTATTACTTGATATCTTGTTGGACTTGCATGGAGCATGTGGGCAAAATTGTGTGGGTGATTCCTTCTTTAAGGTGGGTTAGTGTAGTGACTATGCCCTTGACTTGGGTGGGGCTTGTTTGTGAAATTACACTTAGCCATGAAGGATATTACTTGTTTCTAGAATTAAGAGGAGATATTAGCCTTTTAATTGTTAGGACCAATGAGAAATTGCATGATTGCTTTCCTAAATGCATTGGGTCCTTTGATTTACCCCTTTGTGCCATTATCTTGAATAGCCAAGTGTCTTAGGCATTATTTGGATACATGTTCTTTCTAGATCCATTTGATACTTGGTTATATCATAAGAGTGAGCCGTTTAGTGTGTTGATTGCATGCTATGCTTACTTTAGGTATTATCATTTGCCATATGATCATTACCTTGTTTGTTTATGTGAGGATGTGTACTCATACTCTTCTACGTTTTTGCAAGGTTCGGATTCGAGGACGAATCCTTTTGAAAAATGGGAGGATGATATGATCCTAGATGGCAAAAATGGCTCAAAGATTCTTGAAAGGACGTGGGACATTTGGATGATAGCTTAGGAAGAGATTGTGGAGGTAACTACACCAAGTGGCTAAAAGCGCTAAGGGCTAAAAGTGCAAATTGTGGATATGCGATGAAAATCATGGCCAAGAATCCAAATTCAAGGCTAGGGATGTAATTTGGGCTACAATTGCAAGACAATTGGTGTTTGGAAGATGAAGATTCCATATGAGGGCTATTTCTAAAATTCCCCAAAGAAGACTACCAACCAAACAAGGCCCTTGCCTCATTAATGACATTTTTGTAATAACTGAGTCTTCTTTAGTCTAGGAGTATAAATACTAGACTTAGAAATTTCATTTAATTAGATTGGATGAATTATGTATTGACTACTCTAAATGAGTGATAGTTTGTTTGGCTTTATAGCCTTTAGGATTTAGGATAGTTAATGGCGGATTCCATTGTTGGTTTTGAACCTCATTTCCATTGATTTCATGAAGATTTGTTCATTTGTAGATTTCATTTGAATATCTCTTGCCTTGATTTCAAATAGCTTAGGTTCTATTGATTGAATCCAATTGGAAGGGTCTAGGTTTCATATACTTAGGTTTGTCCATAGATTCATTATCATTAGGATCTAGCTTCTATCCTCTTTTCTCATCCCATTTTCTTCAATTCTCATCCCAATTTCTTGTTATATTTACTTTCCGCATTTTAGGTATTGATTTGGTGTTTCCCCCAAATCGATTAATAACTGGAAACCATCTTGTGTGATAGTACCAACATCTTTAAAATTCACTGTAGCCTAAGGTTTAATGACCTCCACAAATAAGTGATTCTTCACTTAAGCACATCCCAATGTTGCATATCAAACGGGCTTCAGAGTTCCATCACCTTAATGTTGAAAATAATTCTTTGTTTTTTTTCTTTCACAAAACCAACATTATCATTTAACATAACAAAATCTTAACACCAAAATTCTCATAGATAGGCTAGCAACAAATTATCTTTTGTGTCATAATTACTCTAAGTGATTAAAGGAACTCTTTCCACGTTAGAAGATTGTTATTCACTCGAACTCCCTCTGTCTTGCCCAAATAACAATGTAAGCTAACACTACTAGTACTATCCATCGTGAATCAGAACTTTAGTCAATGACAAAATACAGTGAGATAATACATTGATGAAATTAGTCAAACACTTTATGGGATCTCATTTCAATATATATACACCAATTCCAAGCCTCCACCCACAAGAAAAGGCATTCATAAAATTCACAAGAATAAACATTGAACATGGTAATTCGACGTTAGCCTATCATGGTCGTGGCTCGAGCGATTTGACCAAGCACTCCACAACCTACCCTAATACTCCAAACATGCTCATAATCAACTCCTAACAGTTCTCGGTTGCTCAGACTTCACCAACTAATGAAATCATCTCACAAACAATCTGTCGAATAGGATGTATGCATCGCTTTAAACAAGCCTTTAGAACCACTGAGGTAGTTGAGTTACCCTCCCATTTATTGGGAATTATAGTCCAAAGAAGCAAAACTACACCTCAATCATCAAACAATACCAATAATTGCACAATCTGTGCCCCAAATTCCACATCAAACCAACCACAGGGAAAGGGGGAAAAAGTACTCCAAGCATAGAAAAATTGAGGGGATAGAGAGAGAAGTGGAGAATGGAGAGAGACTTACCTAGTGGTTGTGGAGCGAGGAGGCGGGAATGAGGGCAGGGGAACGGTGGCTGCGTCTGTGAGTATGTGAGAGCAGACTTCTCGTATGTTTAGAACTCAGAACGCCTACGTGCGCGTGCTAAAGTTTCCCACACTAGAGCCTTTTTTTCTTCTTTTCAAGCCTTATTTGTGCCTTTGCTAAACTCCCAGTAAGCTACAAAGATTAGACACCTCAATTGCATTTTCTTGCACTATTTGTTTTACATTTCTCCAACTTCCTCAACCTGTCGAAAACAACTCCTAATGATGTGAAATTTGGTGCATTGATAAAAAAATAAAAATAAAAATAACAGCTTAACTAAAGATTAAAAATGCAAAATATTTTTTTTATATAAGATAAAGGTTTAAAATTCAAAATTGAAGTAAAAGTTAAAGAAATATGGGTTGCCTCCCATAAAGCGCCACATTTAACGTCACGAACATGACGGGAGTTAACTTCACCACTTTTTCCTCCACTTAGAGGATATGAATTTTCGGGCAAACTTTGAATCAAGATTACGATGACGCTCGTGGGGAGGTGGTAGGAAAGCAAAGAGGCCAACTCTCAGGTGTCGCATCCTGCACTTTTTGACCTTTAAGTGAGGAACGTCATTTTGTCTTCTTGAACTTACAAATTGCAAAATGTAAGGCCCTTTTTTTTCCTCTTCGCAATCCCACATGCATTCATATGGTTCAATTCTCGTATCACCATACAACTCCAATGTTGAAAAATCCTTGTAATGAGAAACCGAGCTCCCAAAGTGCAAATTCGTTCGCATTTTGACATCCTCTTCTTCCTTCGAACTAGAGTCAATTTTAACCATATTTTTCATGACACCGTTTGACTTTAATTCTCTTTCTTCTTCGGCATCTCTAATAAGCATAGAGTCAGTTGGCAAAAGTTCAATTTTTGATTCCTCATTTTCGTGATTGGCCTCCAACATAGGCATTATCTTCTCATATTGAGCATTTGAGAATTCTTCTTTATTTTGTTCAAATTCCCATGGAGGATATTTACCTTCACTCATAGAGCCATTTTGGAGACTAGTTTCCAAGTACTCCTCCAAGGCTTTTTTATTTTCATTTCCTCCATAAAGTAGGCATTCCATCATGAGTTTGAACTCTTCATTTTGACCATTCTCAACTTCTTCCACTTCCATATCCCTACAATTAGAAAACCCAAAAGTAGAATCTATCACGCCCCGAACCATGGCCAGGGCGAAACACGACATTCGGTGCCTTACTGCATGTGACCGAGTGAACCACATGGCTTTTTGAATCATCATGAGGCATACATGAGCAGAATATAACATGGGAACATGATGGGCATCAATAAAGCATGATAAATCACAATATTTAATAAGATGCTTGTTTAAAAAGAGAGTGCAAAATTATCATAACTGAGCCAAAAGCTGGCTATCCTACTCTGAGTATCTGACTCGACATAACTGACTGACTAGTCTATGAAACCTCTAATCATGAGTCTGAACTGCTAAAACATACTTGCTGGGACAAGGCCCCCAACATACATTTAATGCATAGACGACATGAAGTAAATAACTGACTAAACCTCGAAGGATATGGGACTCACTAATGAGCTGATACGTGAGAATCCTACTGAGCAGATGCGTCGTCCTGTAAATCTGTACCTGTATCGTGAAATGCAGGTCCACTGTCAAATAAAAAGGGATGTCAGCACATTAAATGTACTGGTATGTAAAGCAACTAAAAGAATAAGCATAGCACATGAAGTCACAATGGTAAAAGCTGAAACTGAAACTGAAACTAAAACCTGGCTGTAAGCATGAACAAGGATACATACATATAAATAACATGAGTAAACTATCTATGGGAGAGCATTAGTATTGTTGACACCCAATTTTGTCCCGCCTCTCTTCCAAAATACCTATTTTACGCTTCTAATATTTTTAGAAAAATTAAAAAATATATATAATTATTTTACGGAATTATTAGCCTTTTATCAATACCGACACTTTATTATTCTATTACAGTTACTAATTATTATTATTATTATTATTATTAACAATTTTTATCATTTTCAGTATTTTACCAGCTTACGCACACGCATAACATTTATCTTTGCATAATTAAATAGTAGTATTTATTTAGTGCGGATTTTCAAAGAAAAATAACATATATTATTACACGGCTATTATAACACCATATGATTTTATTACCCGAGTCTAATAATCACACATTTTGGTATTAAGCAATATTTTGTCACCCTCGGTATATCATTAATTAAATTAGGTCTTCTATTTAAATTTAGAAGACAAACTATTTCTTGCACTCGATCCGTATTTTGACTTATCGGACCCCAAACCAAAGTCCGATTAACCCCTAATATTTTTTGGACTAGTCCGTATCTCTTATCTCAATTTTTAGAATAATCCGTGTTTTAATTTATTAGCCTATTCTCTTAATACCCAGTCTAAAAAATTGACCCAGTCCATTTATGGACTGGGTCCGACCCATTTTCGTCCAAAAAAGGGGGAAACCCTTAGGGCTTCCCCACATTTTCACCCGCCTCCTTCTTCACTTCCTTTCCTCTTTCTCTCTCGCCTCCCTCCACCTTTCCTCCGCCTCCCTCTTTCGTCGTCATCTCCCATCGCCGTCTCCACCCATCTCTCCATCATCCTCACCACCTTCGTCACTATACCTCCACTCACTCGATATCCCTGACACCCGACACCCTCGCCACTATCTCCATCTCCACCTCGTGACTTCCACTTCGTCACCGACATCCCATCGAAATCCCACTCACCCCGACACCATCTGACACCACCACGTTCTCCTCTGTCACACCCATACCCCGACACCCACGCGCATCTATCTAAAAAAGAGAAATAAACAAAACCCTAAAAGAGAGGCTCTATAAGAGAAAAGGGGGGAAAACGGAAAAGGGATGGGGGGAAAAAAGAGAGGGGAAGAAAAGAAGTGAAGTTTTTCTCTTACACAAAAAAGAGATCTTGAATAAAAAAAAATATAAAAAAAGAGATTTTAGCGGCAGAACCCTCCCCTAGGATCAGAGTTGAAAACCCCAATTTTCTTTTCTTTTTGAATATCGAATTCGTAGTTCTTTGTGATAGTTCAGGATATCGAAAAAAAAAAAAAAAGATCCAAACAATTTTTCGGCTATTCTGTGGGTGGTTGTTGAACCCGAGTCCCGTAAACTTGGATTCAATAGTTTTGAGGTACATCCGAGACTCGAAACCCTCCCTGTTCGCTGCATCTGGAGAAGGTGCGTAATTCCCCTTTCCTTTTTCATTTCGCATTTTTTATGTGTTTAATCTATAGAAATCAGTTGCTCTTGTCGTTGTTTTGATCAGCTTATCATGCCTGGATTATGTTGGTCGATTTCCTGTTTTGTCAATGTTTATTAGGCGTAATTTGTTGGAGATTAATCCCCTGTATCTTTTATTTCGTATGCCTATCTTGTATTTTAGTTCAAATTGTCTATCCCGATCCGTTGATATTAATTTTAACATCAGTTAAGCATATTCCGCTGTCTGTTTTTTGGGTTTTTGCTTATCTCAGAAGTATGCGTAGCAGTCCCATATGGGGAGACGTATGTATATACATCAATCATTGTTTAGTTTAATTCTGGTTAAATATACTTGGTGGGTTAGTTTAACCTAGTATGTTTTCAGCCAAACATGTTGTGCCAGTTTGGTTAAACTAGATTTTCTTTTAGACTGACGTGGGATTTGAAAGTATGCCTATATATCTGTCTGATTGCTGGAGTTTAAAGTCATTCATGATACCTATCTGTATACAACCTGATTTTTCCTCTACGATATATTGTTTGAATTCAATATTGCCTTCATAATGTTCTATTGATGAGAAGTATACCCGTAAACCTATGAGATAAAAAATGGATTTGCTAAGACTGACTAACATTTATTTGCCATGAAAGTGACCAAGACTATGGTATATTCCTTGTGGTTCTATTTCAGAAACATGAGGCCCGTAATATGAATTCAGTTCAATTTGGTTCAGCTCTAAAATCTCAGAGTATTTGGGAAAGACTCAAAGGATTCTGAAATATAGCCTGAGAATATGTGAATTCATCTAGTATTCTAGGAAGCATGTGTTGCATGTTTGAAATCCTGTACTGGGCAGATATAATAGCTGTGTAAATGATCATTTTCAATTTCTTATTCTGCGCACTGAAAGTTTAACTTATGGAGTAAGAATGCCTTAGTTTGACTTGAAATATTGTTAAGCCAGATGCTTGATCTTATTGTTATCTGAGTTCTATGTTAACAGATTTCGTCACTGCTAATGTCGGGCAAACACTGCCTTAATATGTGAATGTTCTAATGTTGTTTGCCTTAACATATTGGGCAGTTTTCTTGCGGTATTCATTGTTACTACTGTGTTGATATCGTGTTCCTTAGCATATTGGATAGTGTTCTTGTAACGTTCATTGCCATTATTGAGCAGATTATGTGTCTCAATATGTTATAAATGCTTCTAATGTTATTAAGGTAGCGAGATCGTATACCTATGTATACACGAAGTATACTTCAAATATACCTGGACCATACGCAATCTTACTAATTTGTTTTGAGTTCATATTCTATGTATTTCACTTTATCCATTTGCTTAGATACTAATCCCTCCTTTCCTTTTCATTTTATGCATGACCACCGTATACGAGTCCGAGAGACTCGTCCTCCTCCGCATTTGGTGTTGGGCCAAAAGCCCAACGTAATCTCTCTCCCGTGTCAATCCATCCACAGCAAAATAAAAAGGAATTTCTGGGCTAAGCCCAGTAGCGACAGCAGCAAACAGACCGTAGCAGAACAAAATGGGCTGAGCCCATTTAAATTATCTACTCCTCTATTCATTTTCTGTGCATTTAATTGTATTATGCAACTAACTCTTAGTTTGTTTTGTTTTCTCAGCTTAGATAAATCCTAATAAATTAGCACGTTTAGTTTTAGTAACGGGTAGCTAGTTAATGAGGACTAACAATCAATCCCATAATTTTTATTCCCAATCTTCTTTTCATGATAAGACTATTTATGATGCCTAATATTTATTTATTTGGAATAATTGATTTGCAAGATGTCATGACTATATATTTTAAGTAAAAAGAATCATCTTTTATTTCCGTTATCTTAATTCCAAATAATACGATTTATTCAAAGTACAAAATTGCCAAATCTCTTATCAACAGCTATTATTTATGGGAATATTATCATATTTATAAATCTTATATTAAACAGCATTTTATTTTAAAATTTAGTCACATTTATAAATCTTCTTTAAAATGGCATTTTTTTATCTTAACAATGCTTATAAGTTTATTTCATGCAAAATTATTACATTTTCTATAAACCTTATTAAATATTATCTTTTATTTAAGGCTTCATCGATATTTTCAAGTCACATTTAAACTTTTAGAATCTTCTCTTATATAAGTTATTATGTTTTTTTACGAATATTATTTTTTAACAGCACGATTATACTTTCGCCTAAAATCTTAACAACATTCATAAATCGTATTAAAAAATGGCCTTTAAAGTTCTCCTTTTATACAAATCAGTACATCTTTTTTTGTAAATCTTATTTTAACATTATTTTCCTTCAAAACTTTAGCCATATTAAACCATTTTTATAAAATTTAAGCACTGTATTAAATTTAATTAATTAACTTAAGTTTGGTCGGATAACCGTAAGTTAACGGATTCTAAAGGATGCCTAACCCCTTTCCTTTAGGATAATATAGAGCCCTTACCTAGAATCACACTGGTTAAGTAGACTATTAATTGAGGTTTAGTTTAACTTTCCTTTAGTTAATATTTAGGTGTCCTAATTCACCATTAAATTAATTAGGTGGCGACTCCTTAAATAAAATAAAACAGGAATCACCAATACGTCATACTCCCTAAAATCAACCCGGTTAAAATGGGGTGTGACAGCTTGGCGACTCTGCTGGGGATTTTAGGCTCTTAACCATAACAACTTAGGTTAATAAATCATTTGTTGGATGCTTTGTTTATTTTGCTTTATTTTGTCTATATTGTTGCTTTATATGCTTTTAAGTATTTTTATTCCTTATATGTATTTTCTGTGTAATATGTTATTACTGCTTTCCTTAAACTGGCATTCCGTTCATATTTCCTCCACTTTTGGAAAATTCACACTATCACACGTACACGCGAGGTGTGCTTAGCGCACCCGCAAATTTCTTCATAGAATCCAAATTTTAAGGGAGTTGGCGCATGCGCGGGGGTGCCCGAATAACGGGGACCGCGTAGCCTTCTCACTCGAGCAGTCCGCTCGGGAACCTTGTGTCTAGCAAACCCATTCTTAGTCTACTTAGGGTAGAGCGAAGCCAAAACCTTGTAAGAACATGCATCATTTTAAACCTAGGAGGCTTAATACCCTTGGTGTATTAAGTTCATTAGTCAACCTTACCAAATGTCCAAAAGAGTCCATGACTCTAAGTGACACTACTCACTATCTATGTGCATTATTTGAAGGATAAATATGTGGAATATGTAGACCTAGTACTCTATAGATAAGTATTTCAAGAAAAACTGACCTTTTGTTGCAGGTTGACGTGGAGCATCTAAAATTAATGTCGGAGGTTGAAGACAATTAAAAGAAATTAGTGGAGATAAAGCGTTAGATATCCTAGATCAACTTTAAATTGTATTATTAAACTGGCATGTAATAAATTTTATTTTCTTGTAAATTAGTTGTAAGAAGAGTTATGGAATGATACATAAAAGACATGTTTGTCCTTCAATGTTCGTTAGGCCTACCTCTGGCATAAAGAGGTCCCTTGCATTATAAAACGCGATGTATTATGTGCAACAATGTGTTTATATGCAATAATATTATCCTTACCGTATACTGACTCATTTTCCTTTTCTTTTTCTTGTTTTTATCTTTTTTCTTTTTAAACTTATTTTCAAAACAAAAAAAGGTTGACTTGTGCTAAAAGGGAACTGGCGGAGCATCCATATTTCACACGGTCTAAAGCCAAGAAATCAGATTCTGACTCATCACTAATCACCTGGTTAACTAAAAGGACTCGTTCTAAAATGGAGCAAAGTTTGATCAATGCAACCACTTCATCTGAGCCATCTCTTAGTTTACCAATCACGAGTGATCCCACATCCTCTAATGAACCAGAAACACATTGGGAGACCATTGCTCGTCTGGAGCGACGAGTTGCCGAACTAAGTCATATGGTACTTCATAACCGGTCATTTTCTCAAACACCGCCACATATGACTCCGTCCCAGGGAGTTCGTCAAACTTTGCCTGTGCCACATCCATTCCCAAATTTGGACGAATTTAACCAAGCAAATTATTTCACCACTTCTCAGCCAGTTCGTTCCGAACACCTCACTCAAAATGCTCCCTTTTTATTTACAACCACCTCTTCAAAAGCTCAATTCATACCGCCAGCACATGACACACATCAAGTTCCGCCGGTGTATACTTATACCACAGCTCCACCCATGACACAGATTCAAGGACAATGTCGCACAGATGTTGATCATTATGTCGAAGTTGAAAATGAGGCACGGTCAGTTAATGATGAAATGATAAATAGAAAGCTCAAAAGTTTGGAAGATGCCATGAGAAGTTTGCGTGGACTTGGTAGTAACCAAAGCGTGAGATATGAAGAATTATGTGCATTTCCTGAGGTAGAATTGCCACCAGGTTACAAGATTCCAAAATTTGAGAAGTTTGATGGGTCGGGGAACCCTTTCTTCCATTTGAAGGTCTATTGTGAAAAGTTGATTGGTGTGGGGAAGAATGAAGGGATAAGAGTCAAACTATTCAATCAGAGTTTGAGTGGAAAAGCCTTGGAGTGGTATTCTAAGCAAGATACAACCAAATGGCGTACTTGGGATGATTTGGCAAATGCTTTTGTGGATCACTACAAGTTTCATGTTGAGATCGCTCCTGACAGAATCTCAATTACAAAGTTGAAGAAGAAGTTCACCGAATCATTTCGAGAATATGCTATACGGTGGAGGGAAGAAGCATCTAGGGTACACCCACCCATGGAGGAGACAGAAATGGTTACTTTCTTCATTCAAGCACTAGAACCGGAATACTATGAACGTTTGGTGACAATGAGTGGAAAAACTTTTGCAGAAGTGATCAAAGCTGGGGACATGATCGAAGATGGCATTAAGACAGGGAGAATAACAAGTCTAGCAGCTTTGCAGTCTACCAGTAGGGCTATACAAACTGGTACTCTCGGAAATGGAAAGAAAAAAGAGAAAGAAGCAGCATCGGTGATGGCCTTGGGAAACACATCATACCGCCATCAACGACCACCGCGATACCAGCCTAACGCTCACCACTCACAATATTTCCAATATTCTCCACATCCCTACGACCAAGCTTTGTCATCTTACCAACCTCAATCACCACAAATATCCTACCCTGTTTACAACACACAACCAGCATATCGAGCTCCACGACCACCAACATATCCAGCTCCACCATCACAAACTCATCATCCAAACAATGCATCCGCACCTCGCCCAAATAAACCGTTCCGCAATTTCACACCATTGGGAGAACCACTGAGCGTTGTTTTCGAAAGACTGCAAGCTTCAGGCTTAGTATATCCTGTGGAAGGTAGAATTCCAGATCCATTACCCAGAAGCTTTGATCCCACTAAAACATGTGCATATCATTCGGGGGTAAAAGGCCATTCCACTGATCGTTGTTACGCATTGAAGCATAAGGTTGAGGATCTTATTGAAGCAAAACAGATCACGGTCAAACCACCAACACCAAATGTGGTTAACAATCCACTCCCGACCCATGATGGGGCCACGATAAATATGATTGGAATAGATGAAAATGTTGACGACCCAGCCGAATTTATAGTGCCTGTGGATCGTGTGGAGGAACATGATTTTGTAGCCGTTGCTTCTCCGGCTGTAGTGATAAAGGGTTGTGTGCCTGTCGAGATATTAGGAGCTTCATCAATACCTGTGGAAGTAGTTCGAGCACCAAATCAGTTGCCAGTGCTCGATACAAAAGCCGTACCATGGAATTATCAACAAACTGTGATGGAATGTCGAGGAAAGGACACGATCACTGACAAGGTTAAGACATCAGGAATGACAAGGTCTGGAAGATGCTATTCTCCAGAAGAGCTAGTTAGATTGGGGCAAGATAAAGAAACCAATGCGCCTCCCAAAAGGGTCGTGACAGAAACCGAAGCAGAAGAATTTTTGAGGAAGATCAAGGCTAGTGAGTACTCAGTTGTGGATCAGTTGAAAAAGACCAATGCTCAAATTCCTATTCTCTCTTTGCTTTTGAGTTCAGATATGCACAGGAATGCACTGTTGAAGATCTTGAATGAAGCATATGTCCCAAGCGAAACAACTAGTGAGGCGTTAGCTGGGATGATTGAGTGCGTACTTGACAGCCATCGAATCAGCTTCGATAATGAAGAACTGCCGCCAGAAGGATGTATGCATAACAAAGCGCTCTATATAACTGTCAAGTGTCGTAACATGTTTGTGGCTAAAGTATTGATTGATGGGGGTTCTGGACTCAACATCTGTCCATTAGCAAGTCTGAAGAAGATCGGATATAATGTTAGTGAGCTCAAGACCAGTGATATGAATATTCGAGCATTTGATGGGGCTCAAAGGCGCCCTATTGGGGAAATAGAGTTGAAAGTGTTGATTGGCCCTGTTGAATTCATTATGGATTTTCAAGTACTTGATATTTCCACGACATACAACATGTTGTTAGGTAGACCGTGGATCCATTTGGCAGGGGCCGTACCATCTACTTTGCACCAAACTGTCAAATTCGAGTGGGATCAGCAACAAATATGTATACACGGAGAAGGGGACACGTCTTTCTATCTAGAGCAATCCACCCCATTCATCGAGGCAGAAGGAGGGTTCGACGGAGCAGCTTACCACGCTTGGGAGGTTGTGAATGTCACTAAGGAGAGTGAAGTATGTCAAACTCAAGAGTTCAAAAGATCATGTGCCGCAATTATGGTTGCAAAAGAAATGGTGAGAAATGGGTACCAACCTGGATTTGGGCTAGGGAAAACACTAAATGGGCGGGTTGAGCCAGTCGTTCTCCCTACGCAACAGTTTACATTCGGTTTGGGATATGAGCCAACTGAGGAAGAAGTGAAGAAAGCACGAAAAAATAAAATGAAGGAGATTGCATTGCCAAAACCCATTCCTACCATTGATCAAACTTTCTTAAAACCTTCAGATCTTATTGTTGAAGTTGCCTATGATGATATCGTGGAAGGAGTCAAGAACCTGTTCGTGGAAGATGAAGATGATCATGCTATGATAATCAAAGACTTTGCTGAAATATTGACTTTATAGGCTGGTGAGCCGGGACCTGAGTTGCAAAATTGGACTTCTATCTTAGCCTCGGTTCGCCGGGAGTTTCAGTATTTTAAGTTTAAATTTCCTTTTGTAGTAGGCCGGAGGCATCAACTAGAACATTTAGTTCCTTTTGTCATGTTGCCTCTATGTTTTGTTACGGCCTTTTTAAATTAAGATTCTGTCATTTTGTTTGTAACGAACTACGTTTGGCCTGACTTCCTGTTGGATACGTAGGCAGCCCACATCGGGTTCGGCCACTTTTTCAAATCATTTCAGTA
Organism: Lycium barbarum; assembly: GCF_019175385.1. Taxonomy (NCBI): domain Eukaryota; kingdom Viridiplantae; phylum Streptophyta; class Magnoliopsida; order Solanales; family Solanaceae; genus Lycium; species Lycium barbarum. The sequence goes on along the minus strand of NC_083338.1, from coordinate 127,327,513 downwards.
TCTTTGTTGTATGGGTGGAACTACGTATGGCCTGATTTCCTTTTGGATACGTAGGCAACCCACATAGGGTTCGGCCCCTTTATTAAAAAACAAAACAAACTCAAAAATCTTTATGTTCATCACGAACTACGTCTGGCCTGATTCCTTTGGGATACGTAGGCAACCCGAGGCGGGTTCGGCCCTTCTATCTTAAAATTTTTATCTTCAGTTTGTCCAAACATTTTGGTTCCTATAAAATACATAAGGATTTTTATACAAGACTTGGTCTTCCCACCGTTTAAATTCATGTGTTTTAGTATCTTGAAACCGGGACAAATTTTTGAAATCGGTCAAATCACTTTCAAAAATTTTTCATTACAACTTTCTCACTTTTCGATCGTTTAGAACCAAGCGTTTCCAGGACTTGAAACTGGGACAAATTTCGAAGTCGGTCAAATCACTTTCGAAAACTTTCATTATAAGTTCTTATTTTTCAATTGTCCAGAATCAAGCATCTCTAAGACTGAAACTGGGATAAATTTTTAGAAGTAGCATAAAAGTGGTCTTAAACAAAAGTCCATCCATATTTCTAAAATGTGAATAAATTCAAAAATCGAGTCTTCTTAGTCATGTTACATATTAGAGCCACTAAGTATTTCCTTTCAAAGTCATCCAAATCTCATTACTTTTATTTTCAAAATACATTTTTTTTTATAACTGAAACTCCCCGGCAAAGCAAGATATGTGGTGAGACATCGAAGAACGTGGACGCGACCGAGACAAAGGTCAATTCAAGGGCCAAGTTCCCCGACATGCACAAGTCAACCAATTTTCTTTTAAACTCACAATTTTTCTTTGTTGAGACAGGTCCAATTAACATGAACACGGTGCATGTATTAAATTATGGGCGTGATCAAAAAGTTAACTTTCTTCAAAATGCAAATACTCTTCAGCGTGGATGCAAAGGTAGCTTATGCCGAACGGTGGGCGTCGTTCCACTCATCACGAAATTTCAATTGCAACAGTGGACACAAGTTCATCTTCTCAACCAAGGGCTGTAAGTATAATTCTTTTAGACCCAGCTATTGATTCTTATCACTAACAGTTGTTTTAGCTCGTGACATTCATCGATGGATCGAATACATATAATCATGGACACTGACCTTGATCACCTGTTATCGGTTACAATTCCTCAATTTCGACATCATTTCATACATATTCAAATCATTATCAAATTCTTTTAAAATGAGGTATTTTAATAAGATAGCAAGATCTAAATATTGCATCGTATATCAAATTGTGGGGTTAATTATAGATTTAATTTCCGTCACAACGGGACAGGGATTAAGATGTGGGTATCTTTTTACAATACTATCTCTAAAGTGGACGTGGATTTACATTTACATTGTGGATGCGAGCATGGAAGTGGAAATAGGATTATATTACAAAAAATATACATATAATTGTAGAGAGGGGATACAGATTTATGTTTTCGAAAGTAAAAGTGGATTTATTTTTTGCGCCATATAATACGGACGTGAGAGTGGATGTAGATTTATTTTGTACCGTATAATACGGACGTGAAAGTCGACGTGGATTTATATTTTGTATCGTGAAATGCGGACGTGGATTTATATTTTGAACCATGGGAAGTGGACATGATATAGGCGCCCACCTTAGAATGCGGGTATTTCAAAATTTAATTTAGGCACCCGCCTCCGAATGCGGGAATCTTATATTCTATTTTAGGCGCCCACCTTAGAATGCGGGTATTTCAATGTTCAATTCAGGCACCCACCTTAGAATGCGGGTATTGCAATGTTCAAATTAGGCACCCACCTCCGAATGCGGGTATCTTATATTTCAAGTTCAGGCACCCACCTCCGAATGCGGGTATCTTATATTTCAGTTCAGGCGCCCACCTCCGAATGCGGGTATCTTATATTTCAAGTTCAGGCACCCACCTCCGAATTCGGGTATCTTATATTTCAGTTCAGGCGCCCACCTCCGAATGCGGGTATCTTATATTTCAGTTCAGGCGCCACCTCCGAATGCGGGTATTTTATATTTCAGTACAGGCATCCACCTCCGAATGCGGGTATTTTATATTTAAAGTTCAGGCACCCACCTCCGAATGCGGGTATTTTATATTTCAAGTTCAGGTGCCCACCTCCGAATGCGGGTATTTAATATTTTATATTTCAGTACAGGCACCCACCTCCGAATGCGGGTATCTTATATTTCAGTTCGTGCATCACCTCCGAATGTGGCTTCAACTTTCGAAGCAGGGGTTGCAAGTGTAACTTATCCAACCCTGCCTTATTTACATATATTTCTTTATTGCTAACATTTGTTTTTAGCTGATGGCTTTTGACAATATCAAAGTTGGCATCACACATCAAATCATGGAACTGTTTCTTCGGCAGCGAACTGGGGCAATTTGTCGGGAAGGATAATCAGACTTCCCGACACGGGTCAAAGATCTACCTCGAACACTCGTCTCTAATTACAAGTATTCTCTTGCGTTCCAGCTATTCAATTTTCAGAATTCTCAAGTTTCTATCACAATACCCAGTGTTATCATAATTCAGCACTGAAACAATATTTTGCAAGTTTCACGCCAATTGGCGTTCAAGTGTCGTAATTGTCCAAGAACTACACTCGACCTGATTCTCATATAGTCCGAGATATGTAGGCAACTCAGAGACCGGAGTTCGGTCATGACCCTCTCAAATTTCCTTTAGCCGGGACAAAATAGGCTACTAAGTCAACGTCTTTGCCCGACAACACTTTTCATCGTTACCGGGCAAAGAGGGACAAGTTGTTGACACCCAATTTTGTCCCGCCTCTCTTCCAAAATACCTATTTTACGATTCTAATATTTTTAGAAAAATTAAAAAATATATATAATTATTTTACGGAATTATTAGCCTTTTATCAATACCGACACTTTATTATTCTATTACAGTTACTAATTATTATTATTATTATTATTATTAACAATTTTTATCATTTTCAGTATTTTACCAGCTTACGCACACGCATAACATTTATCTTTGCATAATTAAATAGTAGTATTTATTTAGTGCGGATTTTCAAAGAAAAATAACATATATTATTACACGGCTATTATAACACCATATGATTTTATTACCCGAGTCTAATAATCACACATTTTGGTATTAAGCAATATTTTGTCACCCTCGGTATATCATTAATTAAATTAGGTCTTCTATTTAAATTTAGAAGACAAACTATTTCTTGCACTCGATCCGTATTTTGACTTATCGGACCCCAAACCAAAGTCCGATTAACCCCTAATATTTTTTGGACTAGTCCGTATCTCTTATCTCAATTTTTAGAATAATCCGTGTTTTAATTTATTAGCCTATTCTCTTAATACCCAGTCTAAAAAATTGACCCAGTCCATTTATGGACTGGGTCCGACCCATTTTCGTCCAAAAAAGGGGGAAACCCTTAGGGCTTCCCCACATTTTCACCCGCCTCCTTCTTCACTTCCTTTCCTCTTTCTCTCTCGCCTCCCTCCACCTTTCCTCCGCCTCCCTCTTTCGTCGTCATCTCCCATCGCCGTCTCCACCCATCTCTCCATCATCCTCACCACCTTCGTCACTATACCTCCACTCACCCGATATCCCTGACACCCGACACCCTCGCCACTATCTCCATCTCCACCTCGTGACTTCCACTTCGTCACCGACATCCCATCGAAATCCCACTCACCCCGACACCATCTGACACCACCACGTTCTCCTCTGTCACACCCATACCCCGACACCCACGCGCATCTATCTAAAAAAGAGAAATAAACAAAACCCTAAAAGAGAGGCTCTATAAGAGAAAAGGGGGGAAAACGGAAAAGGGATGGGGGGAAAAAAGAGAGGGGAAGAAAAGAAGTGAAGTTTTTCTCTTACACAAAAAAGAGATCTTGAATCAAAAAAATATAAAAAAAGAGATTTTAGCGGCAGAACCCTCCCCTAGGATCAGAGTTGAAAACCCCAATTTTCTTTTCTTTTTGAATATCGAATTCGTAGTTCTTTGTGATAGTTCAGGATATCGAAAAAAAAAAAAAAGATCCAAACAATTTTTCGGCTATTCTGTGGGTGGTTGTTGAACCCGAGTCCCGTAAACTTGGATTCAATAGTTTTGAGGTACATCCGAGACTCGAAACCCTCCCTGTTCGCTGCATCTGGAGAAGGTGCGTAATTCCCCTTTCCTTTTTCATTTCGCATTTTGTATGTGTTTAATCTATAGAAATCAGTTGCTCTTGTCGTTGTTTTGATCAGCTTATCATGCCTGGATTATGTTGGTCGATTTCCTGTTTTGTCAATGTTTATTAGGCGTAATTTGTTGGAGATTAATCCCCTGTATCTTTTATTTCGTATGCCTATCTTGTATTTTAGTTCAAATTGTCTATCCCGATCCGTTGATATTAATTTTAACATCAGTTAAGCATATTCCGCTGTCTGTTTTTTGGGTTTTTGCTTATCTCAGAAGTATGCGTAGCAGTCCCATATGGGGAGACGTATGTATATACATCAATCATTGTTTAGTTTAATTCTGGTTAAATATACTTGGTGGGTTAGTTTAACCTAGTATGTTTTCAGCCAAACATGTTGTGCCAGTTTGGTTAAACTAGATTTTCTTTTAGACTGACGTGGGATTTGAAAGTATGCCTATATATCTATCTGATTGCTGGAGTTTAAAGTCATTCATGATACCTATCTGTATACAACCTGATTTTTCCTCTACGATATATTGTTTGAATTCAATATTGCCTTCATAATGTTCTATTGATGAGAAGTATACCCGTAAACCTATGAGATAAAAAATGGATTTGCTAAGACTGACTAACATTTATTTGCCATGAAAGTGACCAAGACTATGGTATATTCCTTGTGGTTCTATTTCAGAAACATGAGGCCCGTAATATGAATTCAGTTCAATTTGGTTCAGCTCTAAAATCTCAGAGTATTTGGGAAAGACTCAAAGGATTCTGAAATATAGCCTGAGAATATGTGAATTCATCTAGTATTCTAGGAAGCCTGTGTTGCATGTTTGAAATCCTGTACTGGGCAGATATAATAGCTGTGTAAATGATCATTTTCAATTTCTTATTCTGCGCACTGAAAGTTTAACTTATGGAGTAAGAATGCCTTAGTTTGACTTGAAATATTGTTAAGCCAGATGCTTGATCTTATTGTTATCTGAGTTCTATGTTAACAGATTTCGTCACTGCTAATGTCGGGCAAACACTGCCTTAATATGTGAATGTTCTAATGTTGTTTGCCTTAACATATTGGGCAGTTTTCTTGCGGTATTCATTGTTACTACTGTGTTGATATCGTGTTCCTTAGCATATTGGATAGTGTTCTTGTAACGTTCATTGCCATTATTGAGCAGATTATGTGTCTCAATATGTTATAAATGCTTCTAATGTTATTAAGGTAGCGAGATCGTATACCTATGTATACACGAAGTATACTTCAAATATACCTGGACCATACGCAATCTTACTAATTTGTTTTGAGTTCATATTCTATGTATTTCACTTTATCCATTTGCTTAGATACTAATCCCTCCTTTCCTTTTCATTTTATGCATGACCACCGTATACGAGTCCGAGAGACTCGTCCTCCTCCGCATTTGGTGTTGGGCCAAAAGCCCAACGTAATCTCTCTCCCGTGTCAATCCATCCACAGCAAAATAAAAAGGAATTTCTGGGCTAAGCCCAGTAGCGACAGCAGCAAACAGACCGTAGCAGAACAAAATGGGCTGAGCCCATTTAAATTATCTACTCCTCTATTCATTTTCTGTGCATTTAATTGTATTATGCAACTAACTCTTATTTTGTTTTGTTTTCTCAGCTTAGATAAATCCTAATAAATTAGCACGTTTAGTTTTAGTAACGGGTAGCTAGTTAATGAGGACTAACAATCAATCCCATAATTTTTATTCCCAATCTTCTTTTCATGATAAGACTATTTATGATGCCTAATATTTATTTATTTGGAATAATTGATTTGCAAGATGTCATGACTATATATTTTAAGTAAAAAGAATCATATTTTATTTCCGTTATCTTAATTCCAAATAATACGATTTATTCAAAGTACAAAATTGCCAAATCTCTTATCAACAGCTATTATTTATGGGAATATTATCATATTTATAAATCTTATATTAAACAGCATTTTATTTTAAAATTTAGTCACATATATAAATCTTCTTTAAAATGGCATTTTTTTTATCTTAACAATGCTTATAAGTTTATTTCATGCAAAATTATTACATTTTCTATAAACCTTATTAAATATTATCTTTTATTTAAGGCTTCATCGATATTTTCAAGTCACATTTAAACTTTTAGAATCTTCTCTTATATAAGTTATTATGTTTTTTTACGAATATTATTTTTTAACAGCACGATTATACTTTCGCCTAAAATCTTAACAACATTCATAAATCGTATTAAAAAATGGCCTTTAAAGTTCTCCTTTTATACAAATCAGTACATCTTTTTTTGTAAATCTTATTTTAACATTATTTTCCTTCAAAACTTTAGCCATATTAAACCATTTTTATAAAATTTAAGCACTGTATTAAATTTAATTAATTAACTTAAGTTTGGTCGGATAACCGTAAGTTAACGGATTCTAAAGGATGCCTAACCCCTTTCCTTTAGGATAATATAGAGCCCTTACCTAGAATCACACTGGTTAAGTAGACTATTAATTGAGGTTTAGTTTAACTTTCCTTTAGTTAATATTTAGGTGTCCTAATTCACCATTAAATTAATTAGGTGGCGACTCCTTAAATAAAATAAAACAGGAATCACCAATACGTCATACTCCCTAAAATCAACCCGGTTAAAATGGGGTGTGACAAGTATGACCGACATGTAACCACCACGTTAGCACGTGGCATCTGATCTCTGCCCGACCAGCTAAGCCATCTTGTACCTTATCAGGGTAGAAGACATGAACATGAGATGAATGGATCCATATCCCTCATTGGGGAAAATATGAAGGAATCGTCCTACTGGGCGGAGCGACCCTTATCCTATGTTGGCATACGTAGTTTCCGGTATGAAACCTTCTCGGTAATCTGTGCAACTCCCAAATACATGAACATGGATATAGTTGGCTTAGTATCCCATGAGTTATATAAATTTCTTGTAAACATGATTCTTGCTTTGTATAATAACATAAGGGTGATGTACAATATAACTTGTACGAAAATATGGAGACATGTAGGATTTTCAGGAATTTAAGCATAATAATGCATATCTTGCACGTAAGGACCCATGGAATTCAAAGTATGGGTTTTCATGGATTACGGACAGATTCTCAATAACCAAAAGGGACTATTAAGAATACAATATCTAGAACTCCTCCCGTTTTGATGCCTTCTTTGATGCAAGTGTCTCCTTGCTCAGCTAGAAGTGTATCTAATTCTTGCATGCTTTGCTCGTAACTAAGTGCCTGCTGCTTCTATTTCTCTGCCTCCCTTTCTTTTTCCTCAAGTTGTGCATGGTGCTCGGCTTCAGAGACAAGATTTTTCTTACACAGTTGTCGGAGTAAGATATATGCTTCTGCTTCTCCATCCTTAATTCGCCCCCTTAGGCTAACGCCGGGTTTGATTGATCCTTCCAAGTTAGCGGTCATCCACTCCAAGTAATTATCATCACATCCAACTTGGTATCTGTTTGGCTCAATTGACTCTGCTTTCATGGTTTCCCTCGATTTCCACATGCTTATAACTTCTTTTGCAAAAGGAATTTTTCCCTCTTTGTAGTTGTCTCGATAATGATCCATGTCTGCCACTAACGGTATGTTTTGCTTTCTTCCAGATTGTCTTAAAACTCTTAGCGGGGCATAAGGTTGCAAGCCCCGAAGTCCCATCAAAACTAAAAATGGTACGATCTTCGTACGAAACACCAAGCCCTCAGATGGAAACCAACCGAACATCCATTGAATTGAATCATCATTCAAACGGCTAAGAAGTCTTACCCACCCTTCTACACAATTTGGCTTTTCAAATGATCTATTAGTCAAAATAGCACCTGGAACATGTCCAAGAATGTGATTTTCACCCGTCGGCTTTCGAAATTCTAGACTTCTGTCGACCTTTTGAAGATGTTCCACCAGCCAAATTTGTAAAAGCAAGTTGCATCCCTCAAAATGCTTGTACCCATGCTTGCAACGTCCTAACGCTCGATAAATATCTGCCACGACCATAGGGACCACAGTGTAGTATTTTCCTTCAATGCCACCAAATAGAGCTTCTGTTACAGTAATGAGTCGGGTATGAATATCTCTTGTTGTTCCTTTGGGGAACACCATAGTTCCAAAAAAACACACTGCGAAAGCGAAGCACCGTTTTTGTTTCCAAGAGTCATACGAGAAAAATTCATCTTGATGATTGGTGAAACTTTGTTGATAGCCAAATCTATGATACAAATAGTCAAATGTTATCGTAGACCCTTGTAAACATTCTATGCCTTTACCGTTCCTGAATCCGAAACTGTCAACAAATTCTTTTGGTAAAGGTTCTTTTGGAATAATCATGCCGCAATTTTGCCATTTTTTCTTCTTATGTAATAAAGCTGCATTTTCCATATAGCCACCTATTTCCTCTAACAATGGAGTCATTTCATTGTTGCCAAATCTAAACATGACCCTCTTCTCATCCCAAAACACAGTTGCCGCCTCGATTATGTCTCTACACGGCTGGATATCCATTAAGGATGGTAAGTGTCCTAGTGCTCCACGTACCACCCGTTGTCCGTAGTCCCCCAAATCAATCCACCATGCTTTTAGTTGAGGAGGAACGCCCAAAACCATGCTAAACCTTGGGTAAATATTGTGCTGACTCATGGCTACCTGCGTTCACAAATGGTTAGTTCTGCCTAAATAGCACATGGTCCACATAACACACATGTTTATCCTTCAAATCAATGCACATAACGTGATAACCGTCGCTCGGGATCATACACCCACTCAGTCATTTGGACGAGGTTGACTAATGAACTTAATACACCTTGGGTATTAAGCCTCCTAAGTTTGTATGATGCATGTTCTTAAAGAAGGTTTTGGCTAAGCTCTATCTTAGGCTGACTAAGAGTTGGTTTCCTATGACGCAAGGCTCCCCCAAGTGGACAACTTGGGAGTGGAAAGTCCATGGCTGTCGACTGCACCGCCGATCGACTAAATCCACAAGATCGATCCAACTAAAGGGTGATTTAGTAGTGCATGGCCGCGAACCGCGAAACTGCTTTAAGTGTGTGGATTTGTATGAATTTTTCAGAAGTGGAGGAAGTATGAGCGGGATGCCAATTAAGGAAAGCAAAACATATTATTACATAGAATAAATTTCACACAAGGAAATAAATAAACAATAATTAAAAGCACTTAAAAGCACATAAGGGAAATAATAAAAGCAACAATAAAGGCAAAAAATAAAGAAAAACAACCAAAACCTCCAATAAATTAATTATTAACCTAAGTTTGTTATGGTTAGAACCTAAATTCCCCAGCGGAGTCGCCAAGCTATTATACCCCATTTTAAACGGGTCAAATCGGAGTACAACATATTGGTGATTCCTATCTATTTATTTTAAAGGAGTCGCCACCTAATTATTTTAATGGTGAATTAGGACACCTAATTATTAACTAAGGTAAAGCTAAACTAAACCTCTGTTAATGGTCCGCTTAACTAATGTGATTCTAGGTAAGGGTTCTTGATTATCCTAAAGGGAAGGGGTTAGGCATCCTTTAGAATCCGTTAATTACGGTTACCGACCAAACTTAGGTTAATTGATTAAGGCTAAAATAGCAAAGATAGCATCTTAAATATTTAAGAAAATAGCCCGTAAGTGTTGCTAAGGTTATAAATGGAAATAATGCTATTTAAAATAAGACTTGCAGAAAAGATAATAATTTGCATAAAAGACTTTATCTAAAGAAAGCGCGGGATTGTGCAATGTTTTGTAAATATTTGAAACAACTCAATGGTTAGGTACTAATTTGATTTTAACAGCTAAAAAAAATATTGAATGACCAGATAAGATAGGTAAATGGCTAGTGTAAATTTGAAAAATAACTTTATAAATAGACCTTTTCTTGGTTAATTTAGGCACTTTGGCGAAAATGAAGGCTTCGAAACATTAAAACTTATTTTCTTTCAAAAGATGTATTAAAATACTTCCATTATTATATAGAAATGACACCCATTTTCTTTCAAAGATATACTAAAATATTTCGAAAAAATGAATTAAAATATTTCCGTTATTATATCGGAATAGCGTCCGTTTCCTTTCAAAGACATGCTAGAATACTTCGTGAAATGAATTAACAAAATACTTCCATTATTATATCAAAGTAGCGTCCCCAATTACCCCCACTAATTAAGTATTCTAAGGTAGCTAAATAATCACCTACAAACATAATTAAAATAAACAAATATAAGATATGCTTTTTAAAAGAAAAACGCAGCAGTCTTTCTCGTTTTCTCCCCTCTTTATATTGCTTCGGCCTGGTCATTTTCCGAGGGGAGAAAGAGAAGTTCGAATAGAGAGATCTCGTCTCGAATGTCATGGGAATTAGTTTCGGCCAAGCTTAATGAACTAGGAACACGAGTGGAGCAGTGGAATCGTTTGGATCTAGCATTGCTCCTCGCAATCCCGGATGTCATGCAAAAGAAAAAAAAAAGAAAAAAAAAAGAATTAGAGTGACGACATAATTTTTTATAATATACACGATCATCATACATGGAAAACTTAAAGACAATTATCGTGTGCAAAAGAAATGTCCAGCCCAAAAAAAACAAGAGCTCACAGCCGAAACTAATGACATATGAAAAATAGATAAACTGGGCAATAAGGTCCAAATACCAAACAAAGCAGTCAAATAAAAATAGATGCAGGCCCAATTAAAATGATAACAGTCACAAGGATGAAAACAGGCCCAAAAACGTGTCAAACAACAAAAGGAAAAAATGAAGTAGACCCAAAATACAGTAGGGCAGTTCCAGTTTTCAAAAAAAATGACTTATGTATACATTACGTATATTTGAGTATACTTTGCGTATACACATTCATAAGGATGTCTAGATGGTTAGTATTGGAAAGCTTTTGCCCCCGTCTTCCCGATGTTGCACAAGTTCCAAGGGATTTCATGAATCCCAGGCATGGCTAACACCGGGGAGGGTTAAAGCTTGATCCATAATGATCAATCTAACCTCCCCATTAACGTGCTTAAATGAAAATATACTAGTAATATACACACATATACATAATTCAGATACAGCACACTTATGACATATAAGCAAGGCAGCACTCAGACATAGGTAGAATCAAAACAGTGTAACATTTGTTGCATTTAGACATGCACAGGAGTTCAGACAAACAGAAAGCACAGAAATAGTAGTCATGGTATCAAATAAAAAAAAAACAAAGCCTGATCCAGTAGGTTAGGCAAGATGCAATAATTAAATGACATGGAGAGATCCATATAAGAGCAAAAGCAAGTTCGAACTCAAAGGGGTTCAGATTGTAGGCAAGACCTTGATATGGAAGAAAGAAACAATGTCACAAATGGGATTCTTATCCTCTTAACAGACCATGCATGCTTAAGGATGGACTAATGTAGACTTCCCACAAGACGTGAATAGGTAATGACTGAAGAAAACAGCCAGCGACCAGATATTGGTATTAGACTCGAATACTTAAACACATTTTGGTAGTCTTGTTATAGAACCAATCATCGAGTCAACTGACTTAAGCCTCATAGTATAGACAGATTCATATCTTATTAAGCATGCCATTTTAGTTCTAAAGATGCAACCTAGTTCAGACAGGTCCCAAACAAACTTACATACATTTTTTATTTTAAGGTCTACTATTGGTGGGATGCAGGCAGTTTTGAGTTATATAAGCAGTAAACATATATCATGCTCAACAAAACAAAGACTCTTAATCACATACAAGGGACATGGATTAATGAACTCCTCTTTATAATGGTTTAAACTCAAACAAGGGTCAAGTAGGGCATTTCAAATCAGATAAGGGGCTGCCCCCTAGATGGTGGTGACAAGTTTTAACAATTGGACTCAGCAACTTCTTACAACATCAACTACCAAGTATGAGACTATTTGCAATACTACAGGGCTAGCAGAGCCAACAACAAGAGCACACTTCAAGTAGATGATAGACAAGAACCAAACTAATCCTGATTTCACAAGAAAGACAAGCTCAACAATATCCTATGGGCATTTTAGCTGAGATAGTAATGCATACACAGCACATACTAGACATGGGTGAATTAAAACTAAAATATAAGCCTAAGTGAGCATGCTTGACCACACAGACTAGACAACAAAATTATATTTAACTGGGGCAGATCAGACCATAGACAACACATAAAACATGATCAAATCATCAAAAATTTGATTAACAGTAGTGTATAACATCATCTTTTCTCACACCAAATTAAAACGTAAGGAATCATACTTTACATTTAGGCAGGCTGGATCAAGTTAGCACATGAGACATGTTTAGTCAAGACAAATCATATCATTGGAACCAAGATTTAACATATCACATAAACTCAATAAGACCCTAACAAGACTGCATCATATATTAAAGGAATAATAGGTAGGGATCAGATTATTAGGTATTTCTCAAACAAGTTCTAGAATTGGCCACTACTTCATAATGATCAAAAACTAATTAAAACTTGATTAACGCAGTGTATAGACATGCTTTACCAGAACAAAACTAACACATAAGAGCATACTTTAGCTTTAAGAGACTAATCTAGTTAATACATGAGACATACTAAGACAGATTAAGCTTAAATTAATATAAAGACTAAACCAACTAAACTAAAAGTAACATACAAAAGCATGGTTTAGCTATATAAACTAAATTAACTAACACAGAAGCATATTTAACTAAACATAAACCAAACTTAGCATATAAACACATAAACACATATTAAACTACTAAAACTGAAATTAAACCAACTAAATAAGAGTTGTTTACCTTTTTCGAGTGCAGCGAACCAGGGTGCGGGGTCTTGGATCTACACTCGAATATTAATATCTCCGAGTTTGCATGCACTCGGATCGTGGTAATACCAGAAGCAAAAGAAAACAAAAAAATGATTTAGTATTTTTGAATCGATATCAAGAAATCTTGAGACTGATGAAAACTAATATTTCTTAGGGAATTGAGGCGGCTCCAAATACTCCTCCAAAGTGAATTAATAAGCGATTATTTATAGGAAACGTCTAGGGTTTTTTGGGGTTCAAAGATTGGGCGGGATTTTAAGCCGAATTCTTTTCAAATCAAAATGTTAGGAGGCTTTGTTATGTCATCGAACAGAGACAAAGAAGAAGGAGACAAAACCTATTAAAACCTTGTACCCGAAAAATGAAAAGGAACTGATAAAGAAAAGATTTGAACTCGCAAATGACAAAACTCATTAAGGTTTTTCAGATCGGAAAGAAAAAGGAAAAAAGAAAAAGAAAACAGAGAGAGGAAACTCGCCTCTTCAACGTTGACCCTGATGATGGGAAGGTACAAAGCATTAATTTCTATTCCCGAATTGGCCATGCATGGACTGCGGGAGCAAAAGATATCTGCGATTTCACCACTTTCGTCGAGGAGCGTAGAAGAGAGAGAGAGAGAAGAGAGATAAGAAGAGGAGTGCGGCGAATGAAGAAAGGGATATGTAACCCTAGCTACTTCATATTTTGTGAAACGAGCGGGTCGGTTCGGGTAGTGGGCGGGTCGGGTAGGTTTAGATGAAATGGGCTGGTAATTTTGGGTTGGGTATTGTTTAATGACAATTAGGCTGGTCCGAAAAAAGGTTTGTGGGTTGAATTGGACGGATGGGCTAAAAAAATATATTTTCTTCTTGTGCTATGTTGGGCTTCTAAATTTGCATAAAAGACCTCCTTCAATTAGTTATATACTAACGTGTGCTAAAAACACTACTTACTATAAAATATATTTATTATTACTCGAATAAAATTATACGATGTCATAATAGCCGTGCAATAATATTTTAAAGTTTAACAGTAAGTAAATACTATTGCTTAATTGCGTAAAATAAAATGCGATGCGTGTGTGCATAAAATGCTAAAAGTGATCGTAATGCAAATCATAATAATGGTAAATATAATAATAATAATAATAATAATAATAATAATAATAATAATAATAATAATAATAATAGGCAATGGCTATAATTGGATAATAAACGGCGGTATTAATAGAAAGATAATTAAAATTGCGGTAACGTATAAATGACTATTCTTAAGCTATTAAAAATATTAGGAATGTCAATAAATATTTTTTTTTTGAAGGGAGGTGGGACAAAATTGGGTGTCAACAGGCAGATCGCTTGGTGTTAAAGTATTCAAGTAATCTTCCTGATAGTAATTGTTGGTTTCATCCTCTGCAGAGTCAAAACTAAGAAATGTTCTACTTTCACCAGGAAATATGGAAATCAACGTCTCATTTAGTTGATCAACATATTCATTTCTGCTAGCCAGGATAGCCCTTTCGGTCATGTATTTTGCACAACTTGTGTTTTCATCTAACGATGAAAATATTTCACTTATCAAGGCATCTTCACCAATACTATCACCATTATTTTCGATAACCAGTTTCTTTGGAATAAGTACCAAATCATCTCTTAGTGTAGGTTCCTCCCCGTTACCTATATGTAGTAAGAATTCATTGAATGTTGGATCTGTTCTTGCCCTCATATTTCTTGTTAATTTAATCCTTTCCATCTGAGGCCACAAGTAGGATTTTACCAAGCATGCATTTACGGTTTCAGCTCTGGTAGATTTTGGAACTACTGGTATTACTTGACGAAAATCACCTCCGAAACCATTACTTTTCCACCAAAGGGTTCCTTAACGTCCAATATATATCTAAAGCTCCTATCAACCGTTTCAATCGTATGACGGTTTGCCATAGGTGCTTCATCCCACATTATCAGCTTTGCTTGTTTTATCAATTTAGCTCCACCACTTTGTTTTGACATATGTGTGATTGTCGTATCAGTTGTTTGAAGCGATATGTCAAATTTAGAATGAGTCGTACGCCCCCCCCCCCCCCCCCCCCCAGTAAAAGAGCTGCTGCCACACCACTTGTTGCCGTTGCTAACGCTATGAAGCCTCTTGATCTGATATTTTCAAGTAATGTGCGATATAGGAATGTTTTTCCGGTTCCCCCAGGTCCATCTACAAAGAACAATCCTGCTTCTCCACAATCGACTCTTTGCAAAATAGTCTCGAACGCTTGCTTTTGTTCAGGATTTAGCTTTGATCAAAACCTTCTGGAGGTACTATTATGGACTTCTCTTCCATTATTTATCTGAATTCTTGTGTAATCCCGTTATCCAGCCCATGATCAAGTTTAGGTAAGTCATATTTTTCAATTCTCTTACCCATGCTCTCTAAGAAAAAAATTGATGCTTTTCAGTGTGCATTGAAGTTGAGCAGTAGGAGAATTGACATGTATTCTTTTAAAATATTTTGACATGTCTTCATAATAGGCATCCCAGAGCTTTCTAACATCCTTCGGACTACAATGCACCAAAATTGTTGCAAATAAATTTCTCAGAGCTAATGGCATTTTGAAGAGGACTGCTTCACGTAAGCATTCAGAAATGCTGTTATCCGATTCTAATAAACCACTTTCTTTTGCAGCTTCTTTGAATGTTTCACACGTTTTCCCATTTACAGTCAGTAAGTATTCAAACGAAGTCGGTCCTACGTGATTCAATAATAATCTCAAATAATACCTTTCGCCTTCTCTTGGTTAGTTGTAACATTAAAAAAAATAAAAAAAAAATAGATTAAATTTTAAGAATATACAAATATTAAAAGTGTTCGTATTGGATGCCTTACCAACAACAATTCGACCAATTATTGATCTTGTTTTTCTTTTCGTCCACTTCTTACCCTGAGAGTTCCAGACATAATACTCCGAAAATTCCTTGTATAGGTACTTCCGTGCTTCACTATCCGCTGAACATATCCAGAAATACTTGGTGAGCATGGTTAGCGAGGCATATTCCCATGCAACAACATTTTTCAAATTTTGATTGCTCCAATAGCACACTATATGTCAAATGGCATACTTTTATATCAGTCGTCAATAATATCCAATTAAATTATTAACTAAAAAAGTTTAGGAAACATATCAAGTAGAGTTAGAGTGTAATTTTAAACTTTGAGAATATGTAAAACTTGAGTGCTTAGATTAAATAGTAATATTAGATAAGAACGGTTAACTAATTCGAAGACGTTGGTTAATCTTGGTTCTGAATTGTACATGCACGTTGGCGTGTAAGTATCTTATTTTTGTTTAAATGTTAGCAGAAAATTGTTGAATATATCAAAGTTAAGTGATGTGTGCTTTTATGAACATGTATTGGCAGTTTTTGCTTTGTTTTTCATTTATAATTGGAAAATTCTATCTTGATGATTTATAATTCTCTGGTATTTTCATCTACTGCATGTTTATATTTATTCCTGAGTTAATCCGACAGGCTAGATACAAGCACATATTTGTTGACGTCGGACTTGGATTTCATGTGGAATTCACTTGGTTGGAAGCTGTGAATTAAATATCAGCAAAGGAGGAGAAATTAGATAGGTACGATTAATTTTTGTTTCTGTTAGCAGTGCTGTATTTATATTTGAATGCTTAAGTTCAATTACAACTCCTTTAAAAATCTAAAGATTGTGGAAAGGATAACTTTGGTCACGTGATAAATTCGGTCTGCTGTTCTTATGGTGTGTAAAAGAATTATGAATGAAATGTAAGGATTCAATAAATTGGTCATCGCAATAATAAAACAGATATCTCAAGCAGTATTGAAGAGGATGTAGAGTTCCATTATGTACAAATTACAAGTATATGACATAAGTCTATCTAATTTAGGTTGTCTTTGAATTGATATGACTCAACTTTTTCTCCCATATGGAGTACATAGGACACATGGTTAGTCAGAAAAATTAATTTCTTAACAGCTGTATAAAGATACAGTTCTACTTCATACTTATTTAATAACCGGTAACTTAGAATCCTAGTTATTTCATCAAAAGTTTAAATAAACATAAATGTTGGATAGAAATAGTTTAGCTGATTGTCTATTCGGGAGATGTAGTTGAAGGTTAATGACTGGAGGCTGCATTTCACTAAGATTGAATTCATAAATTCTGCATAGTGCTTCTGGCGCAGACACCCAACGTGCATCTTGAAAGGTTTGAATTTCATCTATAACTTTTTCCCCATCATCTGATTCAATATAAACGGCACACTTATCATGTCCTTTATATATATATACTTGTAGAGATACTTTATTGCTTTCACTCTCGAGCAAGACTCTACATTGATGTGACAATTATAGTAACTATATTTTACTATAATTCCTTACATCGAATAGCACAATATATAATACCATTTTTGGAGAGCTGTTGCTTTTTCAAAAGCGGGGTTTATCAACATGCTGCTAACAGATGTAGAAGATATCACAGGATTCCCTTAAAAAATATAAAAAAATTAGTGTAATTAAAAGATACACAATTTACCATAAATACAACAGTTTTTAATATATTACCTCTGTATATTGTACCCTTAACATCACAGAATGCTATAATAGGTCTTTCAACTGTCAACTTTTGTAGCCGTTCATCCTCTATTTCTGAGAAGTCGCCCCATAAAGTTATAATCTTCCGATCACGCCCGAATTTTACAATTAAACATATAAGATAAAAAAAAAGTATCACAGCGCATTCTTCCGACAATTCTTAAATCTATATTATTGGAGAAAAAACGAAAGAAAGTGAAGATCCTTTCCAACATTCATAAAAAAAAAAAAAAAAAAAAAAAAAAAACCAATAGTAAAATCTTCAATGATGAATAGGTAAACTAAATTCAACTTACATCTCGTTCATAAGTACAATTTCTCTTCATTTTGTGTTTCCTCCCAGGAAGGCCTTAGAATCCACAAAAATGCCAAGTATATCTAAAAAGAATATTTAACAAACACATGTAATCTTCTAAGAGATTTTCGAGTAAATAGGAGTAAAATATTGTGCATATATTTAATGTTAGTTTAGTTGATGAAATCTAAAGAAATTACCAAAGAATGTTTCATCGGTGCGTTTTGTTGCCTCTTCGAATCAAACAAAATTATTTGAAAAAGTAACGCTAGAAAAGTGACTGTTGCATTCTTGAACTAAAGTACTATCCCTGAATCCAACCTCAATCTCCTTGTTCACTGATGGGAAATTAAGATTAGCACCATTAATGCATCCGTTTATGATGTAACAAATCTTGTATTGTTGTAACTGCTCTTTTCACTTTCCAATATGATCATTGAAAAGTATAGCATTAATTTTTGTGCCCTGTAAAAAGTAAAAATTTAATGGTTGAATACATATATGTAAAAATATAGAATATATACGAATATGAAAGTACTATTACCTCTTCGTCAACTAATGTCACAGTCTTTCGAAGACCTTCGTTCGTTCCCCTTTTATACTCTTTTACTGGTCCACTTCCAATTAATAAGACTCTTATTACCCAACAGGAATCACATCTCCTTAAGATGTTAATTGGCACACATTCATTCGCCAAGTCCTTTTCAGTTTCTGTTGCACAGTTGTTCACCAACTCCTTTTCAATTGTCATTACAAGATTACCTAAAATAAACTGTGCACAAGAGCTTTAATCATAATAATAATGTATAATGCTATAAATAATTTATTTTATGAGATGTGAGGAGATTCGTGCAGATGAAATTTGTGAACGTATGAGTATACTCAAGTATGTCAGTTACAAGTAACACAAATCTCAAATAACATATATCAATATTACACTCAATTAAAGGAGACAATCTAATTTAAGATTTTTTTAAAATAAGCAACTGGAGCTGGCGTAGCAATAAATATTACCGATTATGAAACTAAAGATGGTGGTGAAGAGTTTAGCAGATTTTGATAGCTTTTGTTCTCTTTATTCCAAATTGCATATGATGTTAGTAGATAAATTTTATCTGATGAATCAATACATTGTGCAGTTAGCTAAAGAACAACTACAGTTGGAAAACTCTGTGATACTGCATATGAATTGGCAAGTTAACAGAGTGAGAATAATATTAGCATGTTTTGGTTTGAATACATGAATGCAAAATTCATATAGAAGACAAAAAAAGGAGAACCTGGAAACATACAAAGCTGGATATTGCTGAGCTACTACAACGTTGATGAAGAAGAATGAATCGTAACTCCTTTTATAGAAGTGTATTCATAAAACCAAAAGGATTTGATTTTGTACTCGTATATGATTTGTATTAGGAACCAACTGTAAAAGGAAAAATAGGAAAAAATTCCTACGGTTGTGTATCAAAACCTTCCTTACTTGGACTGTGGAATATACCATATACGTGCACTTTGAAGTCCTTTTAGGTTTTTTTATTGGAGTTTTTATTTTGAAAGGACTCATATGGTAGTATTAGGACTCCTCGACAGGTTATAGTTTTATGGAAATTATTCTTTTGGCAAAAAATAAGGTAGGGTTTTTACTATTATTAAGGAAAAATAAGGCAAGGTTTTTAAGGGTTTTTATTATTAAGGTAGTTTGTCTTTTGCTAAAAATAAGGAAGGTTTGTATTAGGAATCAAATTCATACGGTAGTCCATACAGGTTTTGATTATTACGGAAGTTTTCTTTTGCTAAAAATAAGGAAGGTTTATATTGGAGTTTTTATTGTGGAAGGAATTATTATATATTATTAGTGTTTAGCAATAATATATGTAAGAAATTAGTAAATGACTATTTTGTCAATCAATATTTCTAAGGCCCTTCACGCTTTTAATATAATATAGATTAGTTTAAATTTGATTTTTTTTTTCATAGAAATAATACTTATTTGTAAAGGCAAAAATGATGTGGCAACTTTTATCTGATGTGGATACTAATGTTTTGTCCACATCAGCGCAGTTGAAAGACACACATAGTTAGAGGGGTTTAAAATGTTTGTTTTAATTGAGTTGAGGGGTTTAATTGGCAAATCCGTAAGTACGAACACCGACATGACAAAAATGGACGAGTACAAGGGTCTCCTAAGCTATTCCGCCTATTTTCGTTTACAACTAGAGCATTTTATTAGATCTTACTAATCACTATACATGCCTAGTCATATGGTATCACATAAGTTGTGACGGAGGGAATAATAAATTACCCATAAACAAACATAATTTCCTCACTATACATGTTTATTGTACTGCTTCCTCCGTCTTAATTTATGTAACACACTTTCCTTTTTAGTCTACCTTAAAAAGAATATCACAATTTTATATCCAGAAATAATTTAACTTTATGAAATAATTTACAACGACATAAATAACTAACACTTATTTTGGATCACAAATTCAAAAATCTAACTTTATCTCTTGAATTACATGCCTAATCAAATGGTATCACATAAGTTGTGATGGAGGGAATAATAAATTACCCAAAAACAAACATAATTTCCTCCAAATAAAAACAGCGACCTCTTGTCACACCCCAATCCTAATAGGGCATGATGGGCACCCGACCCTTACTTAGAGCCGAGCGAACCCGCTGGTTCTCGTTATACTCATAATCTCACAGGACTCTTAAGTCATGAAATGAAATGCATAATGAAAGCTTTTCGAAAACATTCTTTTCGTCTTTCTAGAATCAAATAAAATCTGTAATCATATGAATCTGTACAGTAATGCATAATGATACATCGGCTTAAATAGTCGCTTACAAGAATGACATACTATATATGTGACTCTGTCTGCAAAGTCTCTAACATAAATCAATATACCATAACACACATACTCTGACTCGGCAACACTCCGGAAAGAAATGGAGCTCGTCAATCCCGCTGGAACATCTTCTAGCAATATCCTCTACTCATCTGTATACACCTGCGTGGCATGAAACGCAGCGTCCACAAGAAGGGACGTCAGTACGAATAATGTACTGAGTATGTAAGGCATGAGTAACAACATAACATAGTTATGAAAAGTATCAATGGAATAAGAGAGATAACCTGTACATCTGAATGCCTCGTAGGCGGATGTCATGCATGCTTAGCCTTAAAAAAAACATTTTTATACATATACATAGTAGCATGCCCGGCCATTAAGGCGCAGTGTCATATATAATATCATGCCCGGTCATCAAGGCTCGGTGTTATCATCATTAGCCTGCGTCCAGGCCTCCCGCGTCCGGGGCAATATCATAACATGCCCACTGCAGTGGTGTGCACATCTACGTGCCTGCCCGGCCGACTATAGCACGGCGCGGTGTTAGAAAATACATACATATATATATAAAGCATGCATGAGAGCCAAATAAAAGCTATGAGTACATCGGAGTGACGTAAGGTCGGTAACCTCCGATTATATTATGGAATAATCATCGTCGCTTATCCTATCTCGAAGGAACAATTATTATAAGGTGAGATTACCAACAATGAAGGAAAATTAAGAAATTGCAAAATTAAGCTCCATCACCTCACCTCATAAAACAGTTATGAATTACTTTTGAAAACGAGGAAGATATGGAAACATTTATGAAGCCATAGCATCGGAATCATGCCTTTAGAAGCTCAATATTATAATAAGGATCACGAAATTCGTGGACTTCTAGAATTTGCGGAACCAATCATATTATGAGTACGACACAAAGATTTATAATGAAAGGATCATGCCTTTAGAAAGAAGGGGACTAGCCTTATACCTGGAGGATAATTTCTCGACTTGCAACTTACTTCCTGTCTTGCAATTCACTTAAGATTATTCGTCGCCTCGTAATCTACATATATAACCATTCATAATATTATTAGGCTCGTCATCAGGCACTTGTCTCAAGACTTTAATTAAAATCTTTTTAGATTCTGTCGAAATTCGGGCAGCATCTCCCCTGTTTATATGCCTAGCCTGAAATCTCAATTCAACAACCAACACAACAATAACAATACCAACATCAATACAATCATTTCCATACCAATATACTTCCTAAAACATCCCACACGATGTTTCCTAAATTTCTCAACTAACCAACTTGTGATACGACTATTTAATAACTTTATTTCCGTAAAGAAGCCGAAATTAATACCAACAACATCAATAACAACATCCTCAACATCCTACAAGATAAATATATATATTTTATCCAAAATTCTCTTCAACCCTGAATCCATAATTCAACAACACTAACACAAAAAAATATAACCTTTATTTCTTTCAATTACTCCTTAATCCATATTGATAAAGAAAGAAATTCAATGATTCATACCTTGTATTTACCAAAGTAACAAGATCTTCAATTTTTACTTGTTCCCAAGCTCCTCCAACACCAAAATGAAATCTTAATCGTGTCTACACGTTGCCCGGACTTCGATTAGTATTCCGTAGCTTGAAATTTTGCTCAAAATCTTCACATTTATGTGAGATTAAGAGCCCTTTTGGTGGCTGAAATTTCTGGAACATTGGAGCATATTTTTGATGAAGAAAAATGGGTTTTAGCCCCTTTTATATTAAATTGGGTCGGCATCACTGTAGCTATAGTACTGTAGCATTACTGTAGCAGTTCTGTTTCAGCTTTGTCCGCTCAGTTTGTAACGTCTATAATTCTCTAGTCCGACGTCCTATCGGCGAGCGGTTTGTTGAATTAAAAACTAGACTCGGCGAACTACATTTTAGGCTTTTGTTTCACCTTAAAACTCCTAATATACTAGGAGATATGCCCCTCCAAAGTTGACTAAAAATCTGCCAACATTTCTCAAATTTTCGTCAAACTTATTTTCTTCAATTTGCTTGACCTCGAAACCTTCCGAAACTATCCATACATGATATTTATCATTTATTATACATGAAAATAGCCAGGTTCTTGTGTTTCAAAATAGTCTTTCCCGATTACGGCTTACGAGGTCGTAATTCATCCTTTTACTTCGTTGTTACATACTTCCCATGACTTGTACCTTCCAAAGCATCATGGGACGTCTCCGATATTCCATTACCACGGTGATGTACGTGTCATGCTCATTCTCTAAAAGTGCGGGGTGTAACACCTCTCTTCGTTTTGGATCCCCACCAAATGCCTCAGAATAACGGACGTAGGGGCTCATTATCGTCATTTCAAAGCTTTCTCCTCTAAAATCTTAATCCAGATTTTCCATTGCCAAAAATCTGTTCCCGACAAATTTTGCTAGCAGAAAATAAATAAATGCAATCATAAAACAAATGTGAGAAAAAAATCATTTTATTGATATTTTTGTGAGTACAACTCTTGATGTATCCCTTGATTCTAATCTCCATATTGTTCGCCTTGATTCGAGAGCCAATGTAGCGTTTTTCTCGAAATGAAGGATGAACTTCTATTGATGTGTTGAATCTTGGAAGAACTTTGAGCAGCACTTTGGATTGTTCTTGAGAGAAGACGTCTCTCGAACACTCCTTCTTGTTGAAGACCTTTGGAGAAGACTAATGTGGATGTTGTTGCTCTCCTTTGTGTCACGACCCAATTCACGAGTCGTGGTGGCGCCTACACTATCCCCCGAGTAGGCGAACCACATTCCCAATAACAAGTTAAATAAGTGAAAAATTAAAAAAGAAGAAGAAGTTATCAAGTCTTAAATACTTATCATCGCTAGAAATGTCACGACATCCCCAAAATCTGGTCAAAGGGTACAAAAGCGCTAAACATAGTCCGGAATACACGTCTGAAAATACTTGAAGGCTACATATTGTCTGTCGAATACAAAAACAAAAATAAATAAAGAAGGTCCTTCAGGGGTCACGGATGACCAAGTAGCTCACCCTGAATGACTGAAAGATGTCACCCTCGCGTATCAGCTATGGGGTGTAGAACTGGAGCCTGGATCGTACTCTGCACTCAACAAAAAGTGCAGCAAGAGTAGTATCAGTACAACACTAGTACCAGTAAGCATCATAGGCCGACAATGATTAGATAACGCATGAAGAAGTGGAAACTAACAAGTCGCACATAGAGAAAACAGGTATGGTCACGTATCATATACAAGTAAAGTGTAAAGGAATCATAAAATCAACCAAGACAGATATAGTTCACCAAATGATCAGTCAAATATATGAGTGGATGAATGCAATGCAATGCAACAGTCACCTCTCTCACTCCACTCTCGTACACACATGCTAAGGGCAGTGCCTCAAAGCCATAACCCATGGGGGACCCACAAAGTCCATATACCACTCGTGCTCTCCTGCAGAAACCTCGGAGGTTATCAATCACTCTCAATCTCCGGCAAAGACCTCGGAGTCTCTCTGACACTCTCAATCTCCGGCAAAGACCTCGTAGTCTCTCTGTCGCTCTTAATCTCCGGCAAAGACCTCGGAGTCTCTCTGTCACTCTCAATCTCCGGCAAAGACTTCAGAGTCTCTCAATCACTTACCTCACCATCATCACAAGAGTAATATGGAAGGCATGTCATGCATGATATCAGTCTCAACAATATCACCAATATACAATCAAAAAATACAAGTCATATTACTGTCCACTGTTCAATTATCAATATTACCATTCCTTTTCATGTGATGAGTGAGCTAGTATGTGACAGAGATACAAACAGGTGATAATCATAGAAAATAACACATATGGCGAGAAGCCCACATAATAGCTGACAGAGTCAACCTAATTGGAATTCACCTCCACTTCATGCCCAAAGGCCTATCATGCTATCCCCGTCACTTTCTACAACTACATACAATTCTCTAATCAGAGTCTAACTAAAGTAGACGGTAACCTACATCAATGCCGAGCGGGTGCCACGAACAATCAAACCAATGCCTTCCCTTTGCGTAGAGCCTCTGAATGATCGAAATCTATCAAATATGCGATCTACATTAGAATACGAATCTAAAGACACCCATATTGCTATACTTATATTCGAAATCCAAAAACTGAAATTTTATTAGAAAATCATATCACCCATAACCTAAGGGTCATATATCCAGAAAATTAGTCAATTTCATCATTAATTCTCATTTCTTAAGACTAGAGCTCAAAATCTTCCTTTACCCGAAAATCATATCTTAGGATTGAAATCTCACTTTCCACAACTTAGATACCAAGAATTTGAAGGTGTACATATAATTCAATATTCTAATACTCAATTTCATATACCTAATATAATAAAAATTGAAGTGGCTAACATGATAATCATAAGAGAATTTTTCAAAATCGGAAGAACATTGGCATAAACGTAAAACTGTACCCATACACCCATTATATCAACTTAGCAAAAACAGTGACTTACCATGCACCCATTATATCAAATATTCCCAAAGCTTATTTCATCATTACACTATAATTAGCTCCTCAAATCATTTGGTAATCATTATGACCTCCACTATCACCTAAGCTTTATAGCAAGGAACTATACCCGCAAAGAGATCTAATTCTACTTCACCTTCACATTATCATAACAAGAAGTTGCCTTCATATCCCTTAAACGATGGCATGAAACTAGGCAGAGGTGTAAATATGTAATCAGTTTTGAGAAAGTTGATGCCTTTCAAATCATGTACATAATAAAGGAAAAAGTATTTTAATTTTCCTACGTTTTTCTAAGCTATGCTACCAAAAAAAAAAGAATATGAAAACAATCCAAATAATGTACCTTCTTCCCTTCCAATGAAGACAAATAAATAAAGGGCAAGAGATGTACTTCTTCAATACAAGAAAACAAGTAACTACCCCTCTTACCCACTGCTTCCTTGTCTTTTCCCCTTTTTTATTGAACAATTACCACCAAACCTTTGCAAATACATAGAAACCGATTTAATTATTAAGCATTTCAGTCATCATTACCTAGTGATTACACTCATAAGAGAATACTAAGAACAAAAGGTAAAAGAACTCTACCTGTTTTCTCTAAAAGTTTTAGGTCCACGAAGAAACCGTTTTTGCCCTCCCCTATGTCAAAGTTGTTTCTGTTCTCTTTATTTTTCATGTCCACAGTAAATGAATTATTTTTAAACCCTAGGCTTTTAATATATATGGGTCATAAGAAGTGGGTTAAGCCCCATAATTATCCCAATAATTTCTACAATTTACTTACTCACTTAACTATTATAATAAATATAATCATCTCGTCCAATACTTTATTTACCAACTTAGACCTTATATTTGTGAAACTCATATTCCTATAAATAAACTATTCACACATATTAAATAAATATATTTCAAAAAGTACCCGCCAATTAAATCACTGTGCCACCAATTCCCGCAAGTCAAGAATACCCTTTAAAACTATGAAAAGAGTATTTTAGCGAAAACGAGTTCAAAAGTGCTAAACGACCAAACGGGTTGTTACACTTTGCCTCTAGTCAAGATACTATGACACTTTCCGGATGTCTTCAAAATGTGATATGTGAGTGACCCTTTTATATAGGTGTGAGCTAGAGCTTGAGGTATTTTGATCTCCAAGGAATTCTAGTGAACCTTAGGTTAGAAAGACATGGGTTGGGTTCGTCTTTGTAGAGGCCCAATTTAATAGACTAACCCAAATGTAATTTGGATTTCATTCAAGTCATGTAATTCTGGCTTAAATAACTAATCCGACTTTATTAACCAAAATTTGACTTGGTCAACATGTCAATAACTTAGAATTTAATCCAAGTTTTGTATGGATTAATTCAATTAAAATTCGATGTCTACAGATGCCCCCTACTTCAAGACTTATCGAGGTGTAAGCTTACTGATAGTGTAGACGAGACTTGAAGTACCCGTGTAGACCATTCTTCTTTTTTATCTTCGTACAAAACTTCCCCTAGACTTGTTTTCGACATGTTTTCTTGAAATGTGCTTGAAAGTTATTGTTACTTGAATTTGTGAACAATAAAAAAGATATGCAACTCTCTTCCTTCAATTTTGGGGATGAGTTTATTGCATCAATTTTTCCTGATCAAGATTCAATATCAAATTTGTACTATAACTCCATATGGTAAAGAGATCCTTCCAATAGTTTTCATGTAGAGGCATAATCATTCCAATGTAAACTTGGTAAGGAATTAATTTAATGCATATGAATTCAAAAGGACTGACATTCCTTTTATTCTTTGAGCTGTAAACTTTCAAAGGCACTTAAGAAAATCTCCTCAACAAGTATTCCCCTTTTAATTTATTTTCTAGTTGGACAAAGATGGTTTCACATTGATACAGCAACACCAAGCTGCCGTGGTAATTGATTTTAAAAGATTTCAAATCTCCTTAATAGACAATGTAATATCTACCACCAGTAATCATGGATCAAGTATCCATTTTTCTCTTTTCTTTCCCTAAAGATTTTAATCACTCCAAGTTAAATTTGGAAAAAAGAAATTCCCTTCCAACTTAATCTTGGTAAACATCTATTTAAGAAGAATATTGGAGATGATTTACTTGCACCAAACTTTTAGAGATATTCAAGAATGATGTCAAACGACTTTAGAGTTTGAAAGTTGGAATGCTTGCTGGTTTGGAGAAATTTTTTCGGATGAAGTACGAGAGGTTGATCAAGATGAGCTTCAAAACTCTGCTAATCGATTTCGCAGGTAACAACTAAGTTAAGAAGGCGTCGAAGATGACACGTCGGCGATGGTGGTCAACGAGGAGATGCAAATCTTATTTTTTCTTTCTTTGTCCTCTTTTTGTAGATTAACCATTGCAGGATACCCATCTAGGATCGATCCATTAGCCACATCGATGATTAAGAAGAAGTCATGTGCTGTGGACTAGACACCCAGATGCGGACTTGGTCACGATAAGCTCGAGACGGACGCTAACCAAATTGATGACGATGAAGTTGCCGCGACGATAGATATCCACTAACAAGGAGGCTTTTCCTTTGATGTTGGAGTATCAGAAACATGAGCGGCTTAAACCAGTAGAAACTAAAGTTCGGAGGGTATGACATATCCAAAAATCAAAGCAAAAATCCTTCCGGATTGACGGAAATCAATTTTTAAAGTTGAGCTCCAGATCTGCATTTTCTTCTGACAGTTTCGCGCAGTCTCACCAAAACGTATGTATCTTGGTGTAGGAGAGTTCATACTATAAGAGGCTTGATTCTGAAGATTGTGCACTCATAGGGCTACGACATATCCATAAATCACCATTGAATTCCTTCTGGATTGACAGAAATTAATTTTTGAAGTTGAGCTACAGATCTGCATTTTTTTTTTTCAGAACTGAGTAGTCTCATGGAAAACTCCATATCTTGAGATTGGAGTGTTGAAATGATGAGTGGCTTGATCCTATAGAAAGAAGACATAGAAGGCTATGGCATATCCAAAAATAAAAGCGAAACTCCTTCCGGATTGACAAGAATTTATTTCTAAAGTTCAGCTCCAGATTTGCCTTTTTTTTTTTTGCATTGTGCAGTCTCACGGAGACTCCATATCTTGACATTGGAGTGTCCAAATGATGAGAGGCTTGATTATGTAGAAAGAAGACATAGAAGGCTATGGAATATCCAAAAATCAAAGCAAAACTCCTTCCGGATTGACGGGAATTAATTTTTCAAGTTGAAATACAGATCTACGTTTTTAAATTTTTCAGCACTGGCAGTCTCACGGAAAACTCCAAGTGCTGAGATTGGAGCGTCCAAATGACGAGAGACTTGATTCTGTAGAAAGTAGACTTAGAAGGCGATGACATATCCAAAAATCAAACCAACACGCCTTCAGAATCGGCTGGAATATATTTGCAAAATTGGTGACACAATCTGGTACTTCGTTACTTGGGACAGCATTCATGGACTCTTTTTTTTTTTTTTTTCTTTCTTCTTTGTAGGTTTGCACGAGGGTATAAATGGTCTCGTTATCAAACCGAGAAGATACACAAGACTTCACAACCATTCTCTGTAGCTATAAATATCAAGCAAAATTTCCAAGAATAAAACAGTCTTCAAAGTTCATCCATTGTTGATTGGCGCGGAAATACTTAGAGCGTTCATCCATTCGACTTCAGTGAAACTTGTTGATTGGCGCGGAACTACTTGGAGCGTTCATCCATTCGACTTCAGTGAAACTTGTTGCATCACTCTGTCTAGCTCTACTGAGAAACTACTTGGCGTATCCTTCCTTTGTGGGTTTTCTACTATGGCGAAGAACCACTTCGTGCTTCATCCTTCCTTGCGGCCCTACAACTTTGGCAAGACATCACTTGGCGTGTTTGTTGTCACGTATTTGGATGGACTTCACTCCTCTTGGGAACAACACTTTGTGCATCCACCTCTCCTGAGGCATCTGAGAGATCACTTAAAGTATCCACCTTCCTTGCGACGTTGATGGAGGAGACTACATTAGCCTTTCAACCTTGGTGAGCAAGATTTTGTCTAGATGATGCATCTCATCCATGCGACTTGGAAAGAGAAGTAGATGTAATTTTGATGAAGACGTACAAAGAGCATTTCATCCTTCTAACGACTTGACGGAAGAATTTATAAAACGTTTCATCCTTTAAGATTTGGTAGAGAAGTGTGTGTCAGAATTTCCGCCATCCCGCGCTAAAGCATTATGGATCTTTTTATTTTTTTGCAGGTTTATGAAGGAGCACAAATGGTCTCGATATTAGACCAAGAAGACGTCCACGTGATTGGTGAAGAACCATTTGGTGTGACCATCCTTCGAGTATTTTTCCCCGAAACAACTTGGAGCCTTGAATTTCCTTGCGATGTTCGTGGGACAATTACATGGTGCGTCTCATCTTTGCGGCTTAGTGAGATTGACACTTGGAGTAGTCCCTTTCCAACTTTGGCAAGAAAGTCGATGGTGCATATCCCTCTTCTGCTTGGCGAGAGAGACACTTGAAGTACCTCATTTTATTTTATTTTGCAGCTATGATAAGCAAGTACATGAACTAAGTAGATATTCCCCCAGACATAGTGAGTTGACCCATTGACGCACAAAGATCCATCTACTATGAAGAAGTTGATGTAAGAAAATCATCATGGAAAATCACTCCATCCTCCAAAGTTGTAGAAGATTATCTTCAGATTCTCCAAGTGTGTGAAAAGCACCAACAGAACTTCATGCAAGCAACTTTTCTTTGGCTTCGCGTTAAAAGGATGAGTTTTTTTTTTTTACTCATGTGACTGCTCTTAGAAGGAAATTCTAAATTACCTACGTACCTCGGCGAAGAGGATCAAGTCATTATGTAGTTCAGAAAGAGTATTTTATTTGAGTTTTTTTTATGCAGTTTATACTCGTGCATCATGGAGTGCAGAAACGAGCAGTTTAAGCTCGTATGAAAAGGAGTGTTGCAAATTGCAGTTAAGGCTCGTGCGTCGAGGAGCATTGTGATGTGCAGTTTAAGCTCTTGCATCAAGGAGCATTTTGGGAAATAACTCCAATAGTGTAACCGGATTTTGAACCCTTTGTAATGAAGCATCGTTGCACCAACTCTTGACGTCAGACTTTGTGCTTCTCTATGTTTGCAGGTGATTTGTGTTTGCTTTTGCCTTTGGGATTTGACGCTTCAAAACTTTTTGATGCTTACGTTTTTTGTGAGAAATCAGTGTCCAAGTTTCACCATCCTTTTTATTGGAGTAGCCATTCACCTTGCAAGAGTTTGGTGTTTCCTTTAATGCGAGAACTTCAACTGGCTCAGAGCTCTCTAATTGCAACATGATTTTTCCTTGTCTAACATTCAGAGACGCAACAAAACTCCTACATCTTTGAGTTTCTGGCAGTGGTTTATACTTGTCGTGAAGATAAGCACTAGAATAGTTTCACCTCGACTTTATCTTCATCATAAATGATTATTTTTCCAACCCTAACCAATGTCATAATCTTCTCTTTCAGGATGAAACATTTTTCAGTTGGATGACTGATGATATGATGAAACTTGTAATACTTAGGATCGTTGACTTTTTTGGCTTCGTCAGGTCGCTATGATGGAGGAAGTTCAATGACCTCCATCGTCAGCAATTTGTCAAGAATCGAAGGGACATCAGAGTCAGGAAAGGATAAACTTTTGCTTCTAACTCCTTCAACGTTGGATGTTTCTTTTCTTTTAGAGGATGTTGACTTGTATCTTTTTCTTTCAATTTTTTGTTTAGCAGCAACTTTTACAGATGTTGCTCCTACCATCGTGGTATCTTCAGTTTGGTGCTTTGATAGTCGCTTCAATTCTTTTTCTTCATTCCTTGGAATGAAAACTGGGGAAGCCTTTCCATTAGTCGCAATGCTCAACTCCATGTCGTGTGCTCGCGTTGCCAATTCTTCAAAAGTTCATGGCTTAAGTCCTTGGAGAATGTATGCAAGGCCCCAATGCATTCCTTGGATGCACATTTCAACGGCAGACATTTATGAGAGACAATCTTTGCAGTCCAAACTCAATGTTTGCCAACGGTTGATATAGTCAATCACCGGTTCATGCTTTCGTTGCTTGGTGGCTATCAACTCTATCATGCTTACCGTTCACCGTATGTTGTAGAAGCTATTGAGGAACTCCATTTCAAGTTTCTCCCAACTATCAATTGATTCTCGCTCGAGATCGGTGTACCAATCAAAGGCGTTTCCCTTCAACGAGTGAACAAATTGTTTGACAAGAAGATCGCCATATGTACCAGTATTGCTACAAGTCTTCACAAAATATGCGACGTGTTGTCTTGGGTTTCGTTTGCCGTCGAATTGTTGCAGCTTCGATGGTTGATATTCAATTGACATAGGTAGACAATTGATTCGCTTGGTGTAAGGTTTAGAGTAGTACAATGAGCTTTGTGATGGTCCACCATATTAAGCCCTGATGGTGTTTGCTATCATGTCTTGCAGTTTTTGGACAGACAACGTCGCAACTGAATCGACTTGATTTGCACTTTGATAGTTGGGCATCTTGATGACAGATTCAACCTCTTTTTCTTGTGGTGTTGGGGTGTGAGTTGACTCGCCAGCGCTGTAGAGTTCTATCTTGTTCATCAATTGAGCTATTTGAAGGTCTTTGTCCTTCACGGATTTCTTCAATGCCTCAATAGTGTACATCATCACGATAAGTTATTCCTCTGCGTTGGTCGCATTGGTCATCATGGCACTCACCACGTTAGAAGTTGAAGAATCCAGCAAGTCCTGGGACTCGTAGAAGTTAGAGCATGCTTGAGAAACTTCTCCAGACGACGAAAGTGAGGTGTTGCCCCCAGATCTTGCAGTTGTCGGTTCATTCTTGTCTAACGTCTCCAAGGAGATGAAACACTTTGATCCCTTCAAATCACAAGCTTTGAACATGCTACGAGTCATTGGGCAAGCAAGAATAATAACACTTGTGGATGAAACTCCAAGGCTTTTCTCTGAGGCCATCACAGCAGTAGATCTTAGGATTTGCAGATTTGATATTGGAGATAAAGAGATGAAGGGCAGAGTTGGTCCCACTGGGCGTGCCAAAAATTAGCGATAAATTTTGCTAACAGAAAATTGATAACTACAATCATAAAACAAATGTGAGGAAAAATCATTTTATTGATTATTTTGTGAGTACAACTCTGGATGTATCCCTTGATTCTAATCTCTGTGTTGTTCGCCTTGATTGAAGGGACAATGTAGCGTCTTTCTCAAAATGAAGGATGTATTTCTGTTGATGTGTTAAATCTTGAAAGAACTTTGAGTAGCGCTTTGGATTGTTCTTGAGGGAAGCCGTCTATCCAACTCTCTTTCTTGTTGAAGACCTTTGGAGAAGACTAATGTGGATGTCGTTGCTCTGATTTGCCTCCAGTTAAGATGTTGTGAAACTTTCAAGTCTTGAAGTAGGGGACATCTGTAGACATCAAAATTTTAATTGAATTAATCCATACAAAATTTGGATTAAATTCAAAGTTATTGACATGTTGACCAAGTCAAATTTTGGTTAATAAAGTCGGATTAATTATTTAAGTCAGAATTACATGACTTGAATGAAATCCAAATTACATTTGGGTTAGTCCATTAAATTGGGCCTCTACAAAGACGAGCCCAACCCACGTCTTTCTAACCCAAGGTCCGCTAGAATTACTTGGAGACCAAAATACCCCCAAGCTCTAGCTCACACCTATATAAAAGGGTCACTCACATATCCCATTTTGAAGACATCTGGAAAGTGGCATAGTATCTTGACTAGAGGCAAAGGAGAGCAACGACATCCACATTAGTCTTCTCCAAAGGTCTTCAACAAGAAGGAGAGTTCGAGAGACGTCTTCTCTCAAGAACAATCCAAAGTGCTGCTCAAAGTTCTTCCAAGATTCAACACATCAATAGAAGTTCATCCTTCATTTCGAGAGAGACGCTACATTGGCTCTCGAATCAAGGGGAACAACACAGAGATTAGAATCAAAGGATACATCCAGAGTTGTACTCACAAAAATATAAATAAAATAATTTTTCTCACATTTATTTTATGATTGCATTTATTTGTTTTTTGCTAGCAAAATTTATCGTGAACAGATTTTTGGCAAATAACCATTTTTCGAAGCACCAATTAAAATCAATAGCAAAGTTTATTTATTTTTGTATGCAGAAATAAAATTTATTTTCAGCTAACACGAAATAACGTTAGGTTAAAATATTTTAAATTTGAAATGTGTAGTACAAATTTAAAAAAATTGGAATCATGATTTGGCGACACGTGGCTTATCTTTTGACTTTTCTTGGCCTCCTATTCTCATTTGTTCACTTAGGCCCCTATAATTAGTGTATAGTGATGCTAAAGTACTGCCTCCGTTTCAAAATGTTTCTCCTACTTTTCTTTTAGTCCGTTTAAAAAAGAATGTCTTTCTCCTTTTTCGGCACCTCTTTAATTCTAACTCTACACATGACATGTTTAGGACCGATGATATTTACAACGTGAAATGACATAATTATAAAAATAAGATGAACATGAACCTGTTTGAGATATTTTATCAATAGTTTGTACACCTTCCACTAGATTAAAGGGCATTTTGGTATTGTTCTACACATATTTAATTTAAGATCAAAAGTATTCTCAACTTTTTTAAACTTCTTGCCAAGTCAAAACCAGACAAACATTTTGAAACGGAGTGAGTAACTTTCTGTGAATTTTTTTTTTTTTGCCCCTTACTTCCTCTGATTCATATTATATGGTACTTTTAGCTTTCATATTTAGTACAAATAAATGTATTATATATAATTAAGAAGGTATTAATAGTTTAATATACCAAATTTATCATTATTTAGACAAGTGAATTTTTACACAATCAAAAATCATATTAAATTGACACTCTTTAATTAAGGTGATTTAGTGAAAATGCTTCTTACTTTCTAAGGATAAGTGATTTCCTAAGGGGTGTGCCCACGCTAATATGGACCGAGTCGAATATTAAATTACGCTTTACATTATTTGACATTATACATTTTGCAAATTTTAAGCAACTTTGGAGCCATATCTTCGTTTCCAACTAGAGCATTTTATTAGATCTTACTAATCACTCTTGGCCTTGATTTCAATTTATGTGGCGCTTTTAGTTTTCCGAGAGTCAGTTTGACTAAACTTTAAAGTTAAATTAAATTAGATCAACTTAAAATGTAAAATTAAAATTCGATATAGAAACTTTTACAAAAAATACTATCATTGCAATTTGAATTTAGAATGCATATTTTTAAGCATAAACTGTATATAAAAAACTAAAATTGATTCTTGAGGTTCTTTAATAAATTTAGATTTTTTTTTTGGCTTAATTTCGTCTAAAATTAAGCTTAAATCACCACAGTTGACTAACATAAACTCTTGCTACATGAAATATTATGAGTGAAATTAAAACTTAATCAGTACCAAAAATAAATATTTCTATCTATAAATACATAAATTATATGCTCACAAATTCATAAAAATATCAATTTTTTAAAATTTATATATGATATTCACTGAATTATAATTATTTTACATCATTTAAATCATGTTACTTCACAAAATATCGAGTCGCTCGTGTTCCTGTGGTATTTGATAATTCTTCTACCGAACTTTGTTCTTCCTCATAAATAATCTTTTGTTTAAAAACTATCTAATTAGGTGACTGAGAAACTTTAATAATAATGAAGACTTATCAACAGTAAATATTTAACGTGCCACTGGATTATATTAATTATACGATAGGAAAATATGATACATATTATATTTCTTTAATTAAAATTTTACTACTTTTATATCTTGAGTTTGGGCCTGGGCTTAGCACGGGCCTAATATAAATAGTATACTCTATACATTATTTTGTGCGGATTGCCCTTCAAAAGCACTGGTCTTTAATTTTTTCCCTTTAAATTGGTCTTTAAATTTTGTCCTTCGTTAGAAGCCCCTTGGTTCCTGGTTCGAACCCCTGTTCAGTCAAAAAATCAAAAAAAAAATCGCAAGGCATAAGTTGGGATTCGCGAGGCAGAGTTTTGCATGCCTCAGGCAGAATTTTGTATGCAAACTCTACCTGCAGGTAGGGGTGCGCATGGTACAGTATGGTACGGTATTGAAAACTTTGGTATGGTATTTTCGATTTTCGATTTTTTAAAGTAGTATACCATTAACATACCAAATTAATTCGGTATGGTTCGGTATTTTTAAGTTCGGTTTCAGTATTTTGCGGACCGGTAAATCGGTACCATAGTTTGTTCGACTTCGACTTACATATACGCCTATAATAGAGAATTGCGACTTCGACTATTCAAGAAACGTCTCAATTATATCGTACTAACACTTTATACATGTAAATGTATTCAAAAGAAAGCACAACCAATATATCGTCTCAATTATATCGTACTAACACCTTATACATGTAAATGTATTCAAAAGAAAGCACAACCAATCCTTCGTAATTAATTACACAAAAAGGGCATTTCAATCAAGGATAAATTACTCAAAATTCTAATGTCTAAACAATTAATCTTGTACTAATATTTTTTGGAATTATAATACTAATATATATGAATGTATATTTAACTATGTACTTCGGTATGGTATTCGGTATTTCAGTATATTTTTTATAAATACCAAATACCATACCGAATACCAAACTTTTCAAAAATTTATACCAATTACCATAATACCAAAACCACGGTATGAAAAATTTCGATGTATGAAAAAATTCGATTTCGGTATGGTAATCGGTATATACCGTACCATGCCCACCCCTACCTCCAGGCATACAAAACTCTCCTTGCAGGTAGAGTTTTGCATTCAAAACTCTGCCTGAGGCCTAACTTTGCTATGCCTCAGGCAAAATTTTGAATGCAAACTCTACCTGCAGGCAGAGTTTCAAACTCTCCCTGCATGCAGATGTTTCAAACTCTGCCTTGCGATTTTTTTTATTTTTTTGACTGAGCCGGAATTCAAACCCCAAACGTATTAGGCGAAGGGCAAATATTAGAGACCACTAATTTAATGGACAAAAATTAAAGACCACCCATTAAGAAGGGAATTCCTGCGAATTGCCCCACTCTGTATAAATTGACTCCATTCCGATTAAAAACTCCTTATTATTGGAAATACTGTACAAATATATTCTTTTCTTCCTTAACCTTTTAGGACTCGTTAGTTTGAATAAACGTACTGTATGACATAATAATGGTACACATATAATTTGATTACTATTACTTTATGTTGTTCTTTTTGGAGCATTTTAATATTATAAAATTATTATTATTAAAGTGTCTGATGTGTCGTGAAATTACGGCACATTCGACGCCAACTACTTAGTCTTTTGTAAATCCCCAAGTACTTTTGATGTCGTTTCTCGTGTTTTTGTGTCAATTTGTAGAATAACATGTGCCGGAAGCAACTTGAGGCAAAATGAAGCAAAATCCAGCTGAACTGAACCAGGGCATCACCTGCGAATCGCAGGTATTGCATGCGAGTCGCAGGTGGTGCAGCATCTGTTGACAGAGATGGCCAAAGAAGACAGGACATTGGTGCACCACATGCGACACCACATGCGAGACGCAGGTGGTACATGCGAATCGCATCCTATGTCGCAGATGCTGCTCCACAGATGATTGAAGATGCGACACCTGCGATGATTTGGTGCAACCTGCGACTCGCAGGTTGCACATGCGACACCAAGTGCGATTCGTACCAGATGCGCAGGGGCATTTTTGTCTGGAAATTGTTCCCGTTTGGACATTCTATAAATAGATTTTCTAGGGTTTTGGACTCATTATTCTACAGTTTTTTAGCCTAGATTTTTGTGGAGCTCATTTATTAGTGGTTGGTGAATCCTTTAAGAGATTCCTTTTGGCTTTTGTCATCTTCTCCATCCAATACTTTGGTAAGCTTTATGAATACACTTTACTTTATTGCTTTACCTTTAATGAATATTAGTAGCTAATCTTTTAGCTAAGGTTGTGGGACCAAATGTGTTAGTTATGTGATTGGGTTTCATATTCATACTACATTTATATGCTAATGGTGTTTTCTATTAACTCTTCAAGCATTAATGTCTTGTGATGGTGTACAACATTACTTGTGCCTTAATACCATTACTTTGCTTGGAAAAGAAAGTAGAGGTTAGGAAAAGAGTTAATAGCAACAATTTGGGTCATTAAATCCATCTAATAGCTTGAGCTAGGAATAGGAAAGCTAGTTGAGGCTACATGGGTGTTCTCTTATAAAACATTCTAGGGCTTGAAAAAGCCTAGGATGAAATTTGCTAATTTGGTTGGAAAACTTTTGGCAAGATTCGCGTGACCCTTGGTTTAATGCACTTAGGTATATAAATAAGTTGAATTGATACACAATCGCATTACTTTCCATTGGAACCACAACCTTAGTCCTATTCACCAATAGTTTACATCTTATAACCATTCTTGGTCTTTAATGAACAAACAACAATCAAACCACTATTATATCCCCCTTTCCCTTGAAATATAGACTAATAGTCGGGTGTTACACTTATTAAGTATATTTCTTCATTGTATTCTCTGTGGGATTCGACCCCAACCTCGTTGGGTTCTATATTTGACAACGACTGCTTACTCCTGATATTAAAGGTGTAATTTGGGCGTATCAAATTTTGGCGCCGTTGCCGGGGAATACGGTCTAGAAATTTACTAACTAGTGTAAAACTTTACTTTTAGTCTTTATTTCTTTTCTTATTTCCTTTTTGTTGTTGTGTGTTGTGCAGGCAATATGGATGAGGATGGTATCCCTGTCCAAAATCCACCAGTAGCGATTGGTGAAGAAGCTGCGGGGGCAGGCTATGCAGCCGCAATTCAGCCCCCGCCTCTAATTGGAAACTCGAGTTTCCATGTAACCAACACAATGCTGCACCTACTCAACACTAAGGGCCTGTTCGGTGGTCTACCCAAAGATGACCCGAATAGGCACCTTAGGAACTTTCTTGGGGTCTGTTCCACCAATGTGCACCCGGGCGTCTCAATTGAAGCAGTCAAGCCACGACTCTTCCCGTACTCCCTAACGGGGGAAGCCATGGCTTGGTCAGATGATCTTCCATCCGGGTCCATCACTACTTGGGAGGAATTGACCGAAGCATTCCTCAAGAAGTTCTTCCCTCTTTCACGGATGTTACAACTCCGTGACGAAATCAACAACTTTCGTCAACTTCCTGATGAGGCTCTCCATGAAACTTGGATTCGTTTTAAAAAGAAAGTCAAAAGTTGTCCCAAGCATGGGTTGCCCGATGGTGTGCTTCTACAAACATTTTATAGGTCTCTAGATTCGGTCAACAAATCAGTGGCGAACAACATTGCAGAGGGGTCTATTATGTATAATTCTTATGCCACCGTTTGTGAATTGTTGGATAAATTGACCGAGACTAATGAAGCATGGCACACTAGGGATTCGAAAGTGGGTGGAGGAAGTTCCTCCAAACATATGCTCGCTCGTGAGATGATTAAGAAGGAGGAAGAGAGAGATGAGTCCATGGCCAAACTTGTCACCCAAATGGACCTTCTGACAAAACAT
The DNA here is from genome assembly GCF_019175385.1 of Lycium barbarum. Classification (NCBI taxonomy): domain Eukaryota; kingdom Viridiplantae; phylum Streptophyta; class Magnoliopsida; order Solanales; family Solanaceae; genus Lycium; species Lycium barbarum. The sequence continues at coordinate 127,288,537 of NC_083338.1, read as the reverse complement.
GTCATGGGTGGCGGAAGCAAAAAGGTGAACGCTATAGAATCCTGTGAAGGGGGTCCTCCGGATGAGCAATGTTTCCAAATGTATGATAAGGAGGCGAGTTATGTCAACAATCTAAGGGAGGGTTCCCGTCCGAACTACCAAGGTCTGAGTCAAGGATCTTGGCGGCAAGGTCAAGGGAATCAAGGTTGGAACAAAGAACAAGGTCACTCTAATTGGAGAGATAATCGTGACAACAATCAAGGGGGTTACAATAGCAATTACAACAATCATCGGAGCACAAATCCGTATGTCCCTCCAAAGGGAAATCAACCAAGCTCTAGTCAACCGCCCACTAGCGATCCCGCTAGTTCAAAAATTGAAGATATGTTCTCAAGGGTATTGAGGAAAGTGGAATCCACCGACACCTTTTGCAAGGAGACTAGAGATGAGGTCAAATCCATGGGTCAAGTTGTGAGTTAACACTCCACCTCCATTAAACAATTGGAATCTCAACTTGGCCAAACCTCGGCAATTCTAAACCAAAGGCAGAAAGGCTCACTTCCTAGTGACACAGTTGCATATCCAAGGAATGATGGTGATCATAAATGCAATGCAATTACTACTAGGAGTGGCAAAACAATTGGGGAAAAGGCGTTGGTGAAAGAGAATGTGTTGGGTGATAAAGAGAAAATGGTTGAAAACCCCATGGTTATTGAAGAAGAAGTGAACCCAAAGAATATGCGGGCTAGTATTGGAAAGCCCATTGTTAACGAGGACCTTCCGAAAATCAATGATGCTTCGAAAAGCAAGGAAGCGGCGGAGGAGGTACCAAGGGCTTCACCGCCCGTTATGCGGCCTCCCCCTCCTTTTCCCCAATGATTGGCAAAGAAAGCGGAAGATGGAAAATTCCTCAAGTTCATCGAACGATTAAAGGGGCTCTCAATAAATATTCCATTGGTTGAGGCACTTGATCAAATGCCCGGTTATGCGAAGTTCATGAAAGATCTCGTGACCAAAAAAAGGAGTCCTGGCATTGAAACATTGGGGGGAACTCATCATTGTAGTACAATCGTCACCAAAGCTTTGGTGCACAAAAAAGAAGACCCCGGAGCATTCACAATTCCATGCACCATCGGTAAATACAAGTTTGCAAAAGCTTTATGTGATCTTGGAGCAAGCATCAATTTGATGCCGCTTTCTATATTCAACAAGTTGGGATTGGGCACCCCCCGTCCCACCACGATAAGATTACTTATGGCGGATAGAACCGTAAAAAGGCCCATTGGTATTCTTTATGATGTGCTTGTGAGAGTGGATCAATTTATTTTTCCGGCTGATTTTGTGATCTTGGATTGTGAAGTTGACTTTGAAGTTCCCATAATCTTAGGAAGACCATTCTTAGCTACGGGGTGTGCCCTCGTGGATGTGGAAAGAGGTGATCTAAAATTTAGAATGAATGATGAAGAGATCACTTTCCATATTTGCAAGTCAATGAAACAACCGGCGGATATGAGTGTTGTGTCGGTTATTGACACAATTGATGAAGCAATGGAGACAACCATAGAACATGTGCATATAAGTGATATGTTGGCTGCGGTGATAATGAACTATGAAGGGGACAATGAAAAAAATTTGAGGAGACGATCAATGCATTGATTGGAATGGGGTCTTACCAACTCAATCCAAAGAGACTTGATCTTGACTTGGAAAATTGAGCAACTCCTCCTGTAAAACCTTCAATTATTGAGCCTCCTACTTTGGAACTCAAACCTCTTCCTTCACATTTGAGGTATGAGTTTCTTGGACCCAACAACACATTTCCCGTGATTATATCTGCCCGGTTGACGGATGAGCAAAGAGAGAGGTTGATGGTGATCTTGAGAAGATACAAAAAAGCTATTGGGTGGAGTATTGCGGATATCCAAGGGATTCCGCCTGGTATTTGCACTCATAACATCCAACTTGATGAAGAATGCGAGTCAAGCGTTGAACATCAAAGGAGGTTGAATCCTCCTATGCAAGAGGTTGTGAAGAATGAGATCATCAAGTGGTTAGACGCCAGTGTAGTGTAACCGATATCGGATAGCTCTTGGGTGAGTCCGGTTCAATGTGTGCCAAAAAAGGGAGGAATCACCGTTGTCACAAATGCTAAAAATGAGTTGATCCCCACCCGCAAGGTCACCGGATGGCGAGTCTGCATGGATTATCGGAAGTTGAATAAGTGGACCAAAAAGGACCACTTCCCAATGCCATTTATGGATCAAATGCTTGATAGGCTTACGGGAAGGGATTATTATTGTTTCCTTGATGGGTATTCCGGGTACAACCAAATCACCATTGCCCCCGAGAATCAAGAGAAAACCACCTTCACTTGTCCTTATGGGACCTTTGCTTTCAAGAGAATGCCTTTTGGGTTATGTAATGCACCCGCAACATTTCAACGTTGCATGATGTCTATTTTCTCCGATATGGTTGAGGAGTCCATTGAAATCTTCATGGATGACTTTTCCGTGGTTGGGGATTCCTTTGATGAATGCTTGGAGAATCTTGCCCAAGTATTGAAACGATGTGAAGAGACAAATTTGGTTCTAAACTGGGACAAGTGTCTCTTCATGGTTAGAGAAGGCATTGTCTTAGGACACAAGATTTCGGAAAAGGGGCTTGAGGTCGATCAAGCTAAAATTGAGGTTATTATTAAGCTCCTCGGTCATGCCGGGTTTTATAGAAGATTCGTCAAGGATTTCTCGAAAATAGCCAAACCTCTATGCAAATTGTTGGAGAAGGAGTCGAAGTTTGTATTTGATGATGCTTGTTTGAAGGCATTTGAGGTTTTGAAAGAGAGACTCACATCGGCTCCTATCATCATTGCCCCGGATTGGTCTCAACCCTTTGAGTTGATGTGTGATGCAAGTGGATTTGCCATGGGGGTTGTTCTTGGCCAAAAGTGTGATAAGATCTTCCAGCCAATTTACTACGCAAGCAAGACTCTAAACGGTGCCCAAATGAATTACACTGTCACAGAACAAGAGTTGCTTGCTATTGTGTTTGCTTTCGAGAAGTTCCGGGCTTATTTGTTGGGCACCTATGTGATTGTTCACACCGATCATGCAGCCCTACGTTACCTCATGACAAATAAAGATGCAAAAACGAGGTTGATACGTTGGGTCCTTCTCTTGCAAGAGTTTGAATTTGAAGTCAAAGATAGAAAGGGGTGTGAAAATCAAATGGCGGACCACTTGTCTCGTCTTGAAGAGGGTGGGCGTCCATTGGATGGCCTAGAAATCAATGAGTCATTTCTAGATGAGCAAGTAATGGCGGGGTCGCATGACATGATCCCATGGTATGCCGATTTTGCTAAATTCCACGCAAGTGACATTATGCCGGATGATTTGAACTTCCATCAAAAGAAGAAATTTTTTAGTGATGTCCGGAAATATTATTGGGATGAGCCATATCTGCTTCGGGTTTGCGCCGACAACATCATAAGGCGGTGCATTCCCGAAGTGGAGATGATTCCAATCATTGAGGCTTGTTATTCATCACCCGTGGGGGGCATCACAGTAGCTCAAGAACGGCAGCCAAGGTTTTTCAAAGTGGTTTTTATTGGCCGACAATCTATCAAGATGCTCATGACTTTGTAAAAGCTTGTGATCAATGTCAAAGGCATGGGGGCATATCAAGAAGGCATGAGCTACCAATGACACCGATTCTCGAAGTTGAATTATTCGATGTATGGGGCATTGATTTTATGGGTCCGTTTGTAAGCTCCTACAGCAACAAGTACATTCTTGTGGCAGTAGACTACGTGTCCAAATGGGTGGAAGCCGTCGCGCTCCCCAACAATGAAGGAAGAAGTGTCACTACATTTTTGAAAAAGTATATTTTCTCAAGGTTCGGAACTCCAAGGGCAATCATTAGTGACGGGGGATCTCATTTCTGCAATCGATTATTCAAGACTCTTCTTGAGAAGTATGGAGTCAAGCATAAAGTTTCCACCCCGTATCATCCCCAAACAAGTGGCCAAGTTGAAGTTTCAAATAGAGAGATCAAGAGCATACTTTCCAAAACAGTGAATGCTAACCGGACAGATTGGTCAAAGAAATTGGATGATGCTCTATGGGCATACCGAACAGCCTACAAGGCCCCAATTGGCATGTCTCCATATCAATTGGTGTTTGGAAAATCTTGTCATCTTCCAGTGGAACTCGAACATAAGGCATTGTGGGCCTTGAAAAAGTTGAATCTAGAATGGGGTGATGCTTCAAACTTGAGGTTGGAGCAGCTTAACGAGCTCGATGAATTTCGACTTAGAGCATATGCGAGTTCTTCACTCTACAAGGCCCGCATGAAACACTTCCATGACAAGAAGATCTGGCAAAGAGAATTCAGCATCGGGGATCGTGTATGGTTGTTCAACTCGAGGCTCCGGTTGTTTCCCGAAAAGTTGAAATCCAAATGGTCCGGCCCGTTTGAAATCACACAAGTGTTCCCATATGGAGAAATTGAACTTGTTTGCCCAAGTGGAAATAAAATCAAAGTGAATGGGCAAAGGTTGAAACATTACTTGGGATCTCAGAATGAAGCAAAGATTATCGAGGTCTTCCTCCTCAATGAGCCATGAATGGGCTGAACAGGTACCAACGTCGTGCTGCGACGTAAAATCAAGGGCTTCTTGGGAGGCAACCCAAGTTTTATTTTCATGTGTTGTTGTTTTTACTTTTGTGATGTTTTTTATGTGTGTCCAAGTGTGTAGGAATAAAGTGTGTGCACAAAGAAGAAGAGTTGGGAAAATGCCAACTGGCATGACATGCTGCACCACATGCCACTCGCATGTCGTGCCTGCTGCAGCACCTGCGTCTCGCAGGTGATGCCACAATTCAGTCTATGAAAGCCAAACTCTCTATCAGCATCTGCGATGGAATGGCACAACATGTGAATCACATGTTACACATGCGACAGCATCTGCGAGTCGCATGTTGTGCAGGTAAGTGAGAATCGCGGGTCGACCCGACCCGGCGCGAATAAGTTTTTTTTAAAATAAAAGAATCGTAACTTATGTTTCATCAGTTACGATCTTCACTCTCCCTCTCCCCCTTCTCCTTCTTTCCTCCTATATCATCCCATAATCCCATTTCACTTCAATCACCCTTAACCACATCTCCAAACCTTAACTAGTGTTTACTTCCTTTTCCCCTAAAAACAAAAAATAAAATAAAGGTTTCCTTCTTTCATCAACTCTCAAGGTATGTCAACTTTTCTCTTCTTTGCATTAGGTGGTACCTACTAATTGCTCAATTCCATGTTATTATCATGCCATACCACTTGTTGTATTTAGTTAGTTGGGTAGATTTGTCTTATGTGTTATGTGGGTTGTTGGAAATGATGAACAATGGTGAATTCTTGAGTACCCATGCTTGTGTAGTCCTTCTAGGAAGTGGTTGTTGATGCTGAATTAGATAGCGACTGGGGAATTCTTGAGTACCCATTTGTTGTAAGAACTGATAGTTGATGCACGCTCACAACTTGTTTGATGAAATGCCTAAACGACCCTGTGAGTGTTTGGATGTTGTGGAAATATGATCATTCGCCAAAAATGGGGAATTCTTGAGTACCCATGGCACATTACCTGTAAAATAGGACCTGTGATGCCTTCTGAGTTGCAAAGTGTCATTGTCTTTTGTGAGGGACAACCATCGAACATAGGCGTGAGTAATTGAATAGCGTTTCCCAATGATAGACGGGGTGACAGCCCTCATAAGGGAAAAAGTTACATAAGCATGTTCTTGTGTGTGTGCATCTGTATTGTGTGTAAACCAAAACAAAAAAAAAATCCTTCGGTGACTCACCTGCGAGCAGTATCTGCGATTCGCATGTTTGACATGCGAATCGCACCTGCTGCAGCAGGTGTTGATAGTGAGGAACTCATAAGCAAGTATAACCTGCAACACTACCTGCGAGTCGCAGGTCACACATGCGACTCGCATGTGGTGTTTCGCAGGTGGTGCCACCCTTTAATGCTTTGTTTTTTTTTATATACCTCTTTAATGTTGCTAAAGGAACACCATAAATAATGGGTATATTTTTGTATGTTGTGCGGGATGGTTCGATCAAATCAAGCTCAAGGTGGAGGAAAACGAGTAACACGACAAACCTCCACCTCTAGAAGAAAAGAAAAGGCACTTGCTGATCCCGTCCCCCAGTCTGAAGAGGGGACACATGAGGCTTCCTCCCCTGAGCCCGAGGATGCCGTCACCAGAGGTGAACGAAGGGAAGCAATGGAGCAACGATTCACCGTGCCTGGATCCATGGAACTTTAAAAGGCTTGGAATGTCATTAAGCCCGATGGGAATCCAGTCCGGGGCCTCATTGTAGAAAAGAGGGTCACTCTACATGGTCTGCACGACCAATGTCTGGGCATCATTCGCAAGCTTGAGGCCTTGAGATGGACCTATTTCATGCAGCCCGCTGAATACTGCCCGGCCCTGGTAATGGAATTCTATGCAGCTTATGCGGCCAAATTGAATGCGAAGAGGTCGCGCCGCCAACCAAAGAAAAACATGGAACACTTCTGTTGGGTTCCGGTTCGGGAGAAGGAGATTGATTGTGCTGCCGATACCATAACATCTATCCTATATGAGCAACGCAGCGAAACAGACCCTATTGAAGGTTGGCCTCCAATGAGTTCTGAATATGATTTAAAGATGGAGAACCCGGAGAAGCAGCGAGAGTGGGTTGCTTCAGTGATTGCCTCAGGGACTCCACCATGGCTAGATCCATCTGTCTCGATTGAGAAGAACACTTTCAACCGCGAAGCCAAGTTTTGGCTATCCCTAGTATCATCGCGAGTGATTCCTTCCAAGAATAACACCGACATACCCATTACAAAGTGTATTCTCATTGCTTTACTCATGTCCGGGTACCTCGTCGATGTGGGGGTGATTATCCGAGACGAGATCAAGAATAAGTCCACTCAAAAGGGCACATCGCTCCCTTTTCCTTATTTGATCACAGAATTATGCCGCCGGAAAAAGGTTCGTGGTATTCCGCGGGTGGACAGGATGTTAAAGGCTGACCAAACGATCGATTACACCAAGTTATAACCAGGGACTAGAAAGCGAAAGCGGGTGAGCTTAGAGCCAAGAGCTTCGGGGACAACACTTGATGCTCATATTCTTGAGCCCGAAGACTTGGCCACTGATGATGAGAAGACAGCTCCTAGCACTGCCCCTCGAGCTCCGGGGGCTGACCCTCCTAGTTCTTCCACTACAGTTCCCGCTGCCCCCGTTCCACCATCCACCACAGCAGCTCGTGGAGTGTCTACCGAGGGTATGCGAGTGCTTCGGGCAGCGGATGCTAAAGTTAATTGGTTGGTTGAGAAGCTTCCCAATTTTGTGAAAGAGGCTATTGAGGCAGCAATGGCACCCTACACTCAGGCAGTCACAGATATTAGGAAAGAGCGGGACAAAATTAAGGAGCATGTTCGCCAAATCGATCGTCGGTTGGAGCGTATTGAGGGGGGCAGTGAAGGCGGCCTTCCTACCATTTGGGCGGACCTAGCTAAGGTCAAGGAGGACATTCGAGTATTGAAAGTCCCCGACATTTCAGTGCAGCCATTCTACCATCATGAGCCTCCTTATTCTCTACTGGGCCCACAGCACCTGCCATGCCTTCAGGTAAAGGGGTTGAAGAGCCCGCTAGGGAGGAAGAAGAAGAAGAAGAGGAAGAAGAGGAGGAAGAAAGTGAGGAAGAGTTTGACGAGGAGCTGGAGGGTGACCCATCTATTGAGGAGGCACGTACTTCCGCCCGGGTTGCTGGTATCGCTAAGGATGAGATTGACACATATGTGGCCATGCAGCAGTCCCTTGAGGCGAGCAGAAAAAATCCAAGAGGGCCTCCCGACCCCCGAGGGCGGTTGAGGCCAGTTCATCCACCGCCCCTCCAGCTGACACATGATTGTCCCCGTCTGTGGGGCGTGAGATATTGACACCCGGGCTGGAGGGTGATACTGCACCGCCTCCATTGATAATACCTCCGTTGGAAGTCCTGTTATATCCCGTAATTTGTACATTCGGATACTTCAAGAAAATTGTGAGAAGTCAAGGACAAGGCCATATTTTGATCTTGTTTAACACACAAGTTGTCTATGAAAATTTTTGATGTGGAAATATCGGGGAAGGCCAAGGGCGAATTCGAAATTGGGAAAAAAAAGATTTTCATGAATTACAAACACAAAAAAAAAAAAAAAAAAAAAAAGTGGGCTTGAATTAATTGTCCAAGGCCCATATGAGAGACCATCACATGTTATTAAAAAGATGACAAAGTCATCTTTAACTCAAGAATTTTCAAGAAACCTTGAGAAAAAAAAAGACCCCTCCATTTCGGCCAAGAAGAGAGAAAAATGGAACCTTCAATTTTGATCCAAAAAAATATTTTCTTCTAGTATTCCTACTAATTTGAAGGTCCTCTTCAACGTGGTACCATTGGTGAAGCAAGAATCCCTCTTATTGTTGCAAGTTTACAACCCTAGCTAAGTGGGGAGTTGAAGGAAAAAGGTAAGGAATCAATCTCCTTTTATATGTTATGGATGATTATAGATGTTGTGGTATGTAGAAATGCATGAAACTCATGAAAATATGTAGTGTGTGTGTGTGGCCAAATGGAAGTGGTTGTGGCCGTGTGTGTTGTGAAAAATTAAGGGGCCAATTTTACTTAACATTTTGGATGTGTTGTTATGGATTTTATGTTGTTAATAAAAGTCTAATGATATTAGTGAAGTTGTAAGGGTTGGAGACTTATGTTGGAAGTTAATGTGAATTGAATATAGTGTTCTTGTAATTATGGAAGATAATGTTGTTAGTGTGAATTGTTAGTGTAGTTCATGAAGTTGAAAGAAAGAAATGTGTTGTCATTGTTCTTGTTGAGTTTGGAAGATTTTAGGTAGTATGTTGGTTTGGCCGTTGAAAATGTTGTGCGGGTCGTTGGAGTGTTCTTGAATATAAAGGAAATGTTATTAAATTATGTAATGTAGCTATTAATGTTGTAATGTATTTTGAATAAATTGTTGAAGTTGGAAGATATGATTGTTGGTGTTGTTGTTGGTAATGTTGTCAATACTTTGGCCGAGTTCCATTCTCGGGTTTATTGTTGTGTTTTTGGCCGAGTTGAAATCTCGGGGATGGTATATATTTACAGGGGAGATGCTGCCGAAATTTCGGCAGAAAATAAGTGGATTTACTTGAGAAATTAAGACAAGTGTTGACTCAAGATTAAATTCCTAAAGGCTTATAATCAATGTTTGGTATTTGTGACCAATTGTAGATTTTGAAGAATTTGGAACTTGAATTTGGAGAAGCTTAAGAAGCGGAAAAGGTATGTAAGGCTTCACCTTTCCTTCTTTTGGCATGTCTTAGACATATTAGGTTTGGATACGAGCCTCGGGGGCGACTCTATTCCTAGAAATCCTAGTTTGAATTTGACCCTTTTTCATTCAATAGAATTGAATCAAATTCTTCATGCCTTGTTGGAATAAGTGTTGAAATATCCATAACTTGCCCAAATGGAACCGAATGACACTAAGACCTTCATAAGTGACTCCATAAAGCTTAATGTATGAAATCTGTGAATGCCATCTCGACTTGACCCAAGGTAGGCCCGTAATCCCCGAGACCTATTTGTGTTGTCCTATTTGATTCATTTCCGTACCATAATTAAGGAAAACTTTTGGCTATTGTTCCGAGCTTGTTGTGATTCGTATGCACCCTCTAAAATAAGCATCTAGAAACTTCGATATAAGTATTCTGATTTGACTATTCTTATATAAATAGTCCGATACAAGTAATTGGATATGAGTGTTCCCAATTCTAATATAAGTATCCTGATATGAACATTTTGATACAAGTAATTCGATATGAATATTCTGGTATAAGTATCTTGATATAAGTGCTCTAATACGAATATTCTAATATGGACATGTAATTTGATATAAATAATCCGTTATGAGTATTTGATACAAGAATTCTAACATAAGTATTACGATACAAGTATTTGGATACCAGTATTTGATATAAGTATTCTGATACAAGTATTCGAATATAAAAATTCTGATAGAAGCATTCTGATAAACGTATTCTGATATATGTATTCTGACATAAGTATTCTGATAAACGTATCCTGATATGAACATTCTGATATGAGTATTTCGATATGAGTATTTGGATATAAGCATTCGGATATGAATATTTTGATATACGCATTTTGATATCAGTTTTCTGGCATAAGTATTCTGATAAGGGCATTTAGACAAACGTATTCTGATATAAGTATTCTGACATAAGTACTCTGATATAAGTATTTGACATAAATATTCAGTTATGAGTAATCTGTCACAAATATTCTGATGGTACGTTCGATTATTCCATCGAGTTTTGATTTATGTGCATTTGGTTTCTCACTACTCTGCTCGTGCATATGTTATGTTTTCCTTCGCCGAGTCCCGAGCCGGTATGTATCGTGCGAATGGTTCGCCGAGCCCTTGTTCAAGGGCCGGGTTCCATATATGAATTCCGAAGTATGATGTGTCCAGTTCCGGGGTACTGTGGTATCTGTCCGTCCCCGGTTACCGTGTATATGAAGTATGATGTTTCTGGTTCCGGGGTACTGTGGTATCTGTCCGTCCCCAGTTACCATGTATATGAAGTATGATGTTTCTAGTTCCGGGATACTGTGGTATCTGTCCGTCCCCGGTTACCGTGTATATGGAATATGATGTATCCGGTTCCGGAGTACTGTGGTATATGTCCGTCTCCGGTTACCGTGTATATTGATTATGACGTGACTGGTCCCCGGGTTCTCGTGGTATCTGTCCGGTTCCCGGGGTACCGTGTATATGTACATGGATTATGATATGATCGGTCCCCGGGTTCTCGTGGTATATGTCCGGTTCCCGAGATACCGTGTAAATGTTATGATGTGTGTGACGGAGATGTTCGGAGATATGAAATCATCTGGAGTATGATGTATTATGGCGCCAGAGACGGGAGTGGCGACCATGTTCCCGTGCCCTATGCATGACTTGGATATGCATCATTTGTGATTGAAAAGTAAGTATTCTGATATTCTAGATAAGCTACTTACCTTCTGTATTTCTTCTGATATATGACGTTGACATACATGATTCTATTCACCGAGTCCCTCACTCGAGGGCCGGGACACGTTATTTGCACATATGATATGTATATATGGATCGGGTCTTACGTTCCACGGCGGTATGGTATGTATATATGGATCGGGTCGTACGTTCCACGGCGGTATGGTATGTATATATGGATCGGGCCGTATGTTCCACGGCAGTATATGATATGTGTATATATATATGGATTGGTTATATGAATATGTATATGGAGACATATGATGCCAGCACGAAAGGTCTGTAGTGGAAAGTAAGTGTTTTGGTACTCTGAACGATTTTTCTTATTTTCTGCACTTCTTCTGGCGTACAGCAACGGTATACATGATTTGCACTCTGAGCGATAAACACCCCATTATTTTGACTAGTGTACACTCTCTTTGTACTGTGATTCCGATTGTGATTCTGTCTGTTATACTTTTGTACTTCTGATTCCGACTATGACTCTATTTACTGTACTCTGCCTTACATACTCAGTACATATTCCGTACTGACCCCCTTTCTTCGGGGGGCTGCGTTTCATGCCGCGCAGGTACTCCCAGATGAGTTGAAGACATTATAGAAGACGTCCCAGCGAAGATGGCAAGCTCCATTTGCTCCTGGAGAACTGCCGAGTCAGATAATATGTACTATGATTTTTGGATGGATGTTAGAGACTTTGCAGACAGAGTCGTGGGTATGGTATGTCGGTTTAGTAAGCGGCTCCATCAATCGATGTGTCGTTTTGTATTACGTTGTAAAGTCCGTGGGAATTACAGATTCGTTTGATTTGAAAGCCAAAAAATGAAAAATATATATATATATATAATATGTGTATATTTCTGTAAGTTTTACTATGTCTTACATTCTGTTTAGTTTAAAAGTCCGAAAGTAGTATGTATGTAGTAAGAGTCCGTGGGTTCGTTCGGCTCCGGATATGGGGTCGGGTGCCCATCACACCCGAGTAAGGTTAGGGTGTGACAGGTCCTCCCTGCTGATCAGACACCATCGGATGCCTGATGCGTCCATCGTGAGTTACTCATCCCTTGTACTACATTTGATGCATTGGGGACACTGCATATTCCTTTTGTTGGGGGTGGGACAGCTCACGCTGCATATGTTTGTTTTTATTGTTGTAGGATAGGTCATATGTTTGTTTTTATTGTTTTAGGATAGCTCATGTTTAAGTTTGTGCACTTGTAGTTTGTCATTGCCAAGTATAATAGTGATGGTTGATCGGTTTATAGCATAAATTTTTTTGGCTTGTTTCGTTTTTCCATCGTATTTTGATAACACCCCTCCCAAAATTCTTGCATATGTACTCAGTGGGGAGGAGCAATACTAACATGACTCATTTGGTGACACAAATGTTTTGCAAAGCCTAGAATGATGGGTTGAGAAGTAGTTAGAAGATAGCAAAGTAACCTATGTGCCATGTGTGTGAGAGGTTATTGTTCTAGTCTTGTGCATAATTGTGATCTAGAACTTGCCCGGAAAGTATCTCAAGGTGAAATACTAAACTACACTTGTTTGAAAAAGGATATTAGGCTCTCTTTGGACCGCCACTAAACCTAAAATTTCCTACCTATTGCATTGATATCCTAGTTAACCCATTTTTTAGCCGTAACTTTGTTTTTCTTTTCTTTCATTACAACCTTGTGACAGGCCCCATCCCTTTTGCCCTTGTTTACCCACCTTTTGGCACCCTATCTCCCTAAGCAAATCGAATACGCTACAATAGGCTAAAGGGCTTAAGTTTGGGGGTGGTAGCTGGCAAAAAACAATATGTATATGTAGATATATGTGTAAAGAAAGGTGTGTATATGTACATATAAATTGTATGTTTAACAGTGAACGCAAGGGTGTGAATAATGGTTGTGACGTAAGAAATAAATGGGGAAACTAGAGAATCAATAACGATACTGGCAAAAGGAGGCACGAATGGGCGGATAATGCTTAAATGCTGAAGAAGGGACGGATTAGGTGAAGGAAGCGTGTTCGAAAATGCTTAGGGAGACGTCAAGTCACTCTTACCCAAATTTCATCCCACCTTAACCCCGAACCTTAGCTATGACCCGCAAGTCCTAATTGATTTTGAACAAAGTGTGTTTACATTAGCGGAGAAATACTTAAAGGACAAGCTTATGGCACCACATTTTTGTACTTGTACATTATCTTTTCTGAGTGTGAGTTGTTCTCTCCTTATTTGTCTTTTGTCCCAGTTGCTATTTGTGAATATGTGTGTGTGGGACTTTGTTTGGTCTTTTGTGAGGGCATGTGGATTACTAAGCTCAACGAAAGAATTACTTCTTGACGCTTCATTTGAAGCCGTTTCCTTAAAAGATAGAGTAACATGGTGTCACAAAATGCAGCGGTTGGTTAATGCTCGCCCTTTGAGGAAAGGCATCATGTCTCGCAACAAGAGGGAGGGGAACTCATATTTTAAATAATTATGTTTTGACTGATCACGATCATCATTGTAGTACCTAGCAATTGGCATTTATTGTAGTTCTGTTTTAAATGCTTGAGGACAAGCAAAAGTATAAGTTTGGGGGTGTTGATGTGTCGTGAAATTACGGCAGATTCGACGCCAATTACTTAGTCTTTTGTAGATCCCCAAGTACTTTTGATGTCGTTTCTCGTGTTTTTGTGTCAATTTGTAGAATAACATGTACCGGAAGCAACTTGAGGCAAAATGAAGCAAAATCCAGCTGAACTGAACCAGGGCATCACCTGCGAATCGCAGGTATTGCATGCGAGTCGCAGGTGGTGCAGCATCTATTGACAGAGATGGCCAAAGAAGACAGGACATTGGTGCACCACATGCGACACCACATGCGAGACGCAGGTGGTACATGCGAATCGCATCCTATGTCGCAGATGCTGCTCCACAGATGATTGAAGATGCGACACCTGCGATGATTTGGTGCAACCTGCGACTCGCAGGTTGCACATGCGACACCAAGTGCGATTCGCACCAGATGCACAGGGGCATTTTTGTCTGGAAATTGTTCCCGTTTTGGACATTCTATAAATAGATTTTCTAGGGTTTTGGACTCATTATTCTACAGTTTTTTAGCCTAGATTTTTGTGGAGCTCATTTATTATTGGTTGGTGAAGCCTTTAAGAGATTCCTTTTGGCTTTTGTCATCTTCTCCATCCAATACTTTTGTAAGCTTTATGAATACACTTTACTTTATTGCTTTACCTTTAATGAATATTAGTAGCTAATCTTTTAGCTAAGGTTGTGGGACCAAATGTGTTAGTTATGTGATTGAGTTTCATATTCATACTACATTTATATGCTAATGGTGTTTTCTATTAACTCTTCAAGCATTAATGTCTTGTGATGGTGTACAACATTACTTGTGCCTTAATACCATTACTTTGCTTGGAAAAGAAAGTAGAGGTTAGAAAAAGAGTTAACAGCAACAATTTGGGTCATTAAATCCATCTAATAGCTTGAGCTAGGAATAGGAAAGCTAGTTGAGGCTACATAGGTGTTCTCTTATAAAACATTCTAGGGCTTGGAAAAGCCTAGGATGAATTTGCTAATTTGGTTGGAAAACTTTTGGCAAGATTCGCGTGACCCTTGGTTTAATGCACTTAGGCATATAAATAAGTTGAATTGATACCCAATCGCATTACTTTCCATTGGAAACACAACCTTAGTCCCATTCACCAATAGTTTACATCTTATAACCATTCTTGGTCTTTAATGAACAAACAACAATCAAACCACTATTATATCCCCCTTTCCCTTGAAATATAGACTAATAGTCGGGTGTTACACTTATTAAGTATATTTCTTCATTGTATTCTCCATGGAATTCGACCCCAACCTCGTTGGGTTCTATATTTGACAACGACCGCTTACTCCTGATATTAAAGGTGTAATTTGGGCGTATCAGTGCCTTTTATCTAAATTACTCCTACATGTTGGTGGCCATAAAAATGGCCAAAGTGGTTTCATTTCTTACATTGAATATGGGTGAATGTGGCCATAAAACTTTTGTAACTGTTTTCACCATTAACTCATTATTCTTCCATATTCTTACAAATTGAATATCCCACTAATTCATTCTTTCATCCAATTCAATATAAGGATGAATTTTTCACCTATAAATAGTTTGTCATCCTTACCTTATGGGGTGTAGAGAAAAATATAAAGTGCATGAAAAAGTGAGTTAAAAAAGAGAGTATTTTTTATGTTGACGGAAGGTGTTTTTTGGTGGAGCTTTGGACTCTTCACCTAGTCCGGAGTTGTTTGCGTCTCATGACGTTGACGGGCTGTTGTATCCTGGAGGAGACAATTCAGAGTTGTATTGTTGGACCGGTGAAGGTTATGCCACAGTAGGCTTGAATCTCCTTAAAGAGAGCAAGATATCCGCGCCTCAACCTGAATATTTATTTATATTTTGTTCATTTTTATTGTATTATTCAACTGTAATTATTATAATCTGTGGTATTTTCACCAACAATTTTAAGGAGATTCATTTTTGGTGCAGTTGGAAAAATCGCGGATATCAAGGTAGGAGATGTCAACATGATTCCGCTTCGACATCGCTAGATATCTTTAAGAGATGAAAGGGTAAAGTATTTTCTACTTACTCAACTCAAGCGGAGAAAAAGTCAAAAAACAAAATTACCTAATATTTTTGTGAGTAAAGTGATACTACTTTTCAAGAGTATAAATTGTTATTTAAATTCTCAAAATAGAGGGGGCTAAAGAAGTGAGAAAATTATGTATCATGAAAAGTAATTTTTGCATCCTTGAGAATGTTTTAAAAAAGTGTGGCAAGTGCATGTATTAGTTTTGAAAATTCAGATGTTATTTTTGCCTCAATGGTTGATCATTTGTTGATCTTTGGCTCTAATATTGGTGTTGTTAAATTAAAGTATGTGTAGCAGCCATTTTGACGTGAGAAATTTGAATGAGGCCAATTTCATTCTTAGAATGAAAAATATAAAAAACATGTGATAAAAGTTTTCTTAACCAGTCACATTATCTTGAGGAAATTGTGAAGTAAAATTTTGTGGATTGTACATGTGTTGCAATTCCTTTTGATTAAGTGTTCATTACTTTCCAATTCAAAGTGAAAAAATGTGATAAATCAAAAAGGAGTATGCTAGCCTAAATATGAGATATGTGACTAACTGCACTTGGAAAGATATTGTGTATATATTAAAAGTACTTAGCAGGTACAAACAAACCAGGTATATATACTTGGTAAAAAAATTGTGGCTTATTTTATTTAAAAAAAAAAAATCCTGCTATACTCAAAGATTTTTTTGATGCAGATAAGAATACTTGGTGCTATTTGTTGAAAAACATATTATGGAGGCTTTGAGAAATCAATCCTCTAACTTTGATTTATTGTGATAGCACTAATATTATTGGTAGAGTTTAATACAGTTATCACATGGTAAATTCAGACCTATGAGGAGAACACATATAATACTGCGAGATTATTTGTGAAAAGTGGTACACCATAAATATTATTGCTTGTGTAAAATTGTGATAACCTTGCAGATTTATAGACAAAGGCCTTTGCAAGAGAGGGTCTGAAGCACATCGAGGAGGATGGGATTAAAGCCCAAAAATTTCTAAGTCATGTATGACAGTATGAGGAAACCCAACCTGGGGACTAGAGATCCTATATAACCAGGTTCAATGGGAAAAACGAATCGTATGATGACTTCTTGTGAAAATGCACTATTTTATTTATTCTCTCCCTATGGTGTGAGTGCATTATTCTGTAATGATTTGTGGAGGTTGAGTCTATGAACTCTTAATGAAAATTTGTAGCTCATCTGAGTGGGGTGTTAAAGTTACAGAAGCATCCCTTGACAGAATTTCACCTATATGAGTGTGGAGGTAGGCTGCTTCCTATGAGAATTTGGCTCGTTCTCAAAAGCACTCATGAAAATCGAGATAGCACAAGGCCGTAATGTGTTGGCTATAAAAGCTCATGTCAACACCTTGATTATTATGTGTAAGCAGTGATACTTTATTTCCCCTAAGCAGTCATAGTTCAATGTTGAGCACACTACTGACTCTGGAGTAGAGATCGCTGTTTTACTAAGTGAAGGCTCAATGCAGAGCACATCTTCATTATGCATAATAGTCTCCCTTCAACTAAGTTGGAAATAACTCTCTTATTATAATATTAAAATGAGTAGGAGATTATTGTTCTTTTTGGAGCATTTTAATATTATAAAAATATTATTTTTAAAGTCCTTTTATCTAAATTACTCCTACACGTTGGTGGCCATAAAAATGGCCAAAGTGGTTTCATTTCTTACATTGAATATGGGTGAATGTGGCCATAAAACTTTTGTAACTCTTTTCACCATTAACTCATTATTCGTTCATATTCTTACAAATTGAATACCCCACTCGTTCACTCTTTCATCCAATTTAATATAAGGATGATTTTTTCACCTATAAATAGTTTGTCATCCTTACCTTGTGGGGTGTAGAGAAAAATATAGAATGCATGAAAAAATGAGTTAAAAAAGAGAGTATTTTTTATGTTGAAGGAAGACGTTTTTGGGTGGAGCTTTGGACTCTTCACCTAGTCCGGAGTTGTTTGAGTCACACACGTTGACGAGCTATTGTATCATGAAGGGGACAAGTCAGAGTTGTACTGCTGGACCGGTGAAGATATGCCGCAGTGGGCTTGAATCTCCTTAAAGATAGCGAGATATCCGCGCATCAGCCTGAATATTTATTTATATTTAGTTATTTTTGTTGTATTATTCAACTGTAATCATTATAATCTGTGGTATTTTCACCAACACTTTACTCGTTAGGACTCACTCATGTTCAAAAAGTGCTTCCACTTAGCCATTTGTGCACACCTTAAGAAAATACTAATTATTAAAAAAAATAATTTGACTAAACTACTCCTAATTAAATAGGTATTGAGATTTGATCACTTAGCACTTAATAAGGCCAAATCTGAAAAATAAGATTAATTCTTTTTTAATTTGATAAGTGGACACTCTTTGAACCGGAAGGATACAAAAAGAAAACCAAATAGAGAAAAGTGAAAAGAAAAGAAAAGTAAAATAAACAGAGAACTGAGGAACAAATTAACCAGACTGGCCAATCATGAGAAAAGGTCATAAATAGTCCCTTATTTATGGGAGTAGGTCTAAAATGGTCCCTTAACTATACACTTATCGGTTTTAGTCCTTTAACTATTCAAAAACTTATCAAATTTGGTCTCTGTCTATTTTTTATACAAACAGCGTACAAACCCATAAACCTCCGTGAGATTAATGTTAAACCATTCTTCAAACCTGTGTCTCTCTCTCTCCCCGCTTCTTTTTCCTCGAGTTCCTCTTGTTAATAAAAAAGAAAAGAAAAAAAAGAGCATTCTAGCACTGGTGTCGCTCTCGAGTCTCTGAAATTCGAAAAGACAAACTCAGGCACACAATTTCTATAACCATTCTTCTCAAACACTACTAAAAAACTGGCAAAATCCAACGGACTGTGTTGGTTATTTTTTGCGCAAAAATGCGAGAAAAAATATAATTATTTTTTAAAATAAATCAATGGAGTCCGTCAGTTTTTTATAAAAAAACCGACCGACTCCGTCGGTTTTTAGAGCGAAAAAATAGTATTAATTAAATCAATGTAAGTATATGAACAAAGAATATCAGTGGTCTAGTGGTAAAGCCTTTTAATGCCAAGGAACATACCCGGGTTCTATTCCAAGTTCCTACATTTCATTCTTTAATTAAAAAAAAAAAAAAAATCGACGGGAGTCTGTCGGTTTTTTTTTTTTTTTTTTTTTACAAAATCGATGGACTCCATCGGGTTTAACCGACGCAGTTCGTCAGTTACGAAAAGCGAGAGAGAACTTGAGGAAAAAAATTGAGGTTAAAGAATGAACTTGAGGGAAAAGAAGCGGGGAGAGAGAGAGACAGGTTTGAGGACTGGTTTAACATTAATCTCGCGGAGGTTTATGAGTTTGTACGCTGTTTATATAAAAAATAGACGGAGACCAAATTTGATAAGTTTTTGAATAGTTAAAAGACTAAAACCGGTAAATATATAGTTAAGAGACCATTTTAGACCTAATCCCATACATAATCACATAGATAAGGGACTATTTATGGCCTTTTGTCGGCCAATCATTCCTCAGCAGCCAAGAACATCACCCTTTTGCTCTTTGCCTTTCAAAAGCAGATGCAATCACTGAGAATTCTCTCAGTAATGAAGAGACCAATAATCATTCCTTCAACCCCATCAACTCCACCATCACCACAAACAACTCTCCATTCCAAGACAACAACTTTTAAATCACTTTCTTCCAAGAAACCAAGAAATATTCTAACAAATCCTACCCCAACAACAACAACAACAACAGAACAAGAACCAATATGGATACCCTTAAACTTATCAAGCTCAGAACTTTACTTACCCCTCACTTTCCCAACAGGCCAAACATTCAGGTGGAAACAAACAGGACCCACACAGTACACTGGTGTTGTTGGTAGGTCCCATTTGGTCTCACTAAAACAGCTTGACAATGGTGATGTTGGGTACCATTTTTATTGCACTAGGGACAATTGTGATGCTAGTGATGCACTTCTTGATTTTCTCAATGTGGGTATTTCTTTAAATGAAGTTTGGGAGGGGTTTAAGGCTAATGATACAAGGTTTGCTGAATTGGCTATCCATTTAAGGGGTGCTAGAGTACTTAGACAAGATCCTCTTGAGTGTCTTGTTCAGTTTATTTGCTCATCTAATAATAATATTAAGAGAATTACTATGATGGTTGATTTTATTTCATCATTGGGGAATTATTTGGGAGATGTTGGAGGTTTCAAGTTTTATGAGTTCCCTTCACTTGAAAGGCTGGCAATGGTTTCTGAACAAGACCTAAGAGCTGCTGGTTTTGGCTACAGGTATGCCCATAACATATCATGTCATAGTTTATCGTATTGTTTTGATGAACACAATGTTTGTATAGATTGTATCATTTCTCGTCGTTGCTTAATGCCACACACCAGCAATCTGAAGCAATATTATAAAGAAACGTAGGATATGGGGTAGAGTTATTATAAACAAGGTAGGCTAAAGGATAAAATAGGATTATTAGATAATAAGCGAAGGCAATATGAGAAAAAAACAGGTAACGACGCGAACACACCAAATCGATCGTTACATAAAATGAGACTTTTTATCTTTACATAAGGATGGATTTAACAATACGAAACAATAACATTTTAGTAACAATCAAAATAACCATTACATAATACAATACAATAGGTAATAACCATCCAAACAAGCTGTTAATTCACGTGTCCTTTGATATGAATAGGTCCTTGTGTCTTTCGTTTGAGAATGCACAAAAATTATATATATAGAAGAGGTGTTGCTGGTATATGGAATTTCAGTGAATTGATGGGCTTTATCTCAATAGAAATTGATGTGACAAAGTCTTTCTGAAATCCATCAAATCCCATTAACTTTCCTTTTTCCCTCTGTTTTTGTTTTGAATTCCCGCTAAAAAGGTGCATGTATTTCAGATACTTAGATTCTAGTGGCTGTGAAATGCTATTTGGCAATAATTAACTCTGCTTGGTTAGCAATTTGAGGATGAATGATTTCCGAAATGTGTTAAAATGGTATCAAGTGACAGATGATGCTATAAATCCTATATCTTCAACTTTTGGGTTGTTTCATCTTTTCTTTTTCGTTGCATTTTCACTTAGGGCAATTTTGACAGGAACTTTGAATATTTTTTGTAGATGAGAACACTTTCAACTTTCTAGTCATAGTTGAACTGATGTCAAGTTGTAGTTGCATTTAATAACTCACTCCATAACACTTACAGGGCCAAATATATAGTTGGTACCGTGGAAGCACTGAAATCAAAGCCTGGTGGAGGTACGGAGTGGCTTGCTGCACTTCGTAAAGTAGATCTTCCTGAGGCCATTGCTTCGCTTTGCTCTCTACCTGGTGTTGGTCCTAAGGTGGCAGCATGTATTGCTCTCTTCTCTCTAGATCAGCACCATGCTATTCCTGTTGATACTCATGTGTGGAAGGTTAGCTTTCAACGGCTTTATATTTTCTTGTTGTTTAAGAGATCACAACATCTTCTGACATATGCATTTTCCTTTGATTACATACAAGATATGAGATATGTTCTCTCTCTTCTATAAACATTTCGAATTAAGATAAACCTAAAGAAGATTATTGTTATAGTTGTAGTAGTTGTTGTTGTTCCTTTCTTGTTTGATATGTTCTAGGACCTCTATTTTGTTATGAAAAGAGTATGTAGATGGGTCTAATGAGCTTTTTCTAAAAAAAGGGGGACTGAAGAAACAACGGGGAGAGTTGAAATCTATCGATTTTTTTTAGCAGACATGTTGGTGTGAATAATTATTTATGGATGAAGGGTTGTGCATCTTGGTTGTGCATCTTTTGGAACTTTCACTTCGGCATAGAAATTCTCTTTCCTAGATGTTATGCTCCTCTTTTCTTTTATATTTATTCCCCTGCCTACTCTGGGTGCATCCTCTTTTCCATTATTATTGTGAGGCATAATATAATTAAGTAATTAAATGTGTGTCCTCTCTAACAACTTAAGTTTTTAGCTGAGATGATCACACATTTTAACATGGTATTAGAGCTAGAACCATCGTTCCTTCTTGTTGTATTTCTCAATGTTGGGTGGGTCCCCATCATCCACGCTCTAGTTGTCCAGTCCTGGACCTGTGGGGGTGTGGGTTTGGGGGGTTGGGGGTGGTCAGGGGTTAAGTCCCACATTGGTTGAGCAAATGGGTTATGGTCTCCTTATATGGTCTTTCACAATCCTCCCTTTATAGCTGGCTTTTGGATTTGAGTTAGGTCCAAGGTCTATTTATTCACATGGTATCAAAGCAGGCAGAGATCCTGAGTTCAAATCTCACTGTCACCTAGAAAGCAAAAAATATTCCATGTGTTTGGCCAATGAAGATGAATTAGGCCCACACTTGAAAGGGCGTGTTATGAGACATAATATAATTAAGTAATTAAAACTTTGCTCTCTCTAACAGCTTAAGCTTTTAGATGAGATGGTCACACACTTCAACAATTAAGCTGCTATTTCTCCATAAGAAACTTTTTCCTATACCAATCAAACAAAGCAGAAATAGGCTTCACAATAGTCACAGTTTAGCAGTTGATTAAGTATCCGTTATTTTTTTTTTTTTTTTTGTTGCTAAGACAGTCTTACCGAGTACTAAGTTCGCTTCACGTAAGGCAAATAGGAGCCTGCATATTAATAGTTTCTAGCCTTTGTTTTCTTCCTAAATATACACCAGCTTTTTGGTGAATGTCCTTGAAAATTTCCACTTGTTTTGGGAAAAGAGTTAAGCTTTACTGTCTGTCGAAATGCCAGAATCTTGAGGAAGCAAATGGTTTTTGGGGATGCTTTTCCCCTGAAATAGCCTGTTCGGTTACTAATGAAAAGGGAAAATATAAGAGTCCTGCTCCGTGCCGCTGAATATGAGATGAATAAAGTTTAGAAACCGAGTAGTCTTCTTCTACAATAGAATAGGTACACATAGTTTAGTACTAGAGCTTGTGGCACAGTTCATGCATGCGTGTACTTCAGAATTCAGATTGTAGACTGTGACTGCCCGTATGGTGCTTCTCTTGCTAAATTTTAGAAGGCAATCAAGATGTTACTTCAAGTCTGTTACTAACTAAGAGAGGTGGATGTTACCCCATAAGACTAATTAGTTGTATTTTACGTTTTAGTTCCTTTGAAATGAAGCCCACAACTTATGAACCTCATCTGTTTATTACACTTCTCGGTTTAAAAACACTGGATGCTGGAAAGAAAGGAACAACAAGTGTTCTGAAGCTAAAGCCCACTCATTCCAACAGATTAAGTTTAACTGTATACTTTTGTTTTCATTTTTGTGTAAGAAGGAATTTGTAAATGATGCAAACCCATACTTAGCCTCTTAGAATCCCTATAAGATTGCAAAGGGGTTGTACTTTTGCTTTTTGATCACCTGTAATTACTTCAGCATCTCTTTAGTGCTGCTTTTATAATACAATTACCTTTCTCCACCAAAACATGTGAACATGCGGCTCTCTTTGCTCTTTCCAGTTACTTAAATTTCAGAAAATATACTTCTGTTCATATCTGTTAATATCATTCAACATTTCTTCTTGATCTTTTGCTAGATCGCGACCAGGTACCTCCTCCCTGAACTGGCAGGAACCAGTCTTACGCCTAAACTTCACAATCGTGTGGCAGATGCTTTTGTGAGGACATATGGAAAATATGCTGGTTGGGCTCAAACTCTGCTTTTCATTGCGGAACTACCTTCACAGAAAGCACTCTTGAATTCTACGGAAGAGAAGTCTCCTAATCCCAAAAAAAGAAAACTGGGTTGGATCACAGAGGTCCTTAAAGAATGATATGCTGTGCTGGTGTTTTCATGCTTGAAGTTAGATTTAGTCTACGTGCAGAGCTGATGAAGACTGTTCTTTCTAGTTCTCACCATTTGAGGTATGAAAAACATCTCACAAGATTTTCCGTCTAAAATTGCTGAGATTTTCGGTTTTGTGGTGTGAAAGTTGAAAAGAATGTATATTGCTAGAAAGTGATTCTAATTATCTTCTTTCCTAGCACCTGTTGCTTCTTGAGGTTTTTTGGCAATATCATGCCTAAATTAATTAGTTAATAATTCCTTTGCAGGCATGACAAAATGCATCTAGCTGGCGAGAATTTTACATGAAGTCTCTGTGCCATAATTATTTGATTGGTGGCGACTTACAGCCTAAATTTTGTAAGTTGGGTCTTTGTTATTGTCCTCCGTTAGTTCCAATTTGAACGTTGAGGCCGCTAAAGTCTCACATATTTCAAATGTGTAGGACTTCCTTCTGTAAGAATGTATTAATTTGCATTAACATGTCGTGTGTTAAATTGATTAAAGGCTTCAATTTGTATTGTGATTAGATCCATTTTCTCCCACCTTCCTTGTCATTGTTCTCTTGGAAATTTATAGGACAGATAGACCGTCGATAAAATGCCCGATTGATTTCGAAACCATAGCCTTCACTTGCTCTGTTCTTATCATTAAACAAATACGGGAAACATAGGCAGTAAAAGACGTGAAAATTGGAGGTTGAAAATTTCAATTGGGAGTTGGAACCTTTTCATCTATGCAATTAAACTTCAAATTGGTGATAATATCAATGTGCCTGCAATTGAATGAATGAATGACCTGTGTGAAAAATATAGTTCTGTACTTCTACATTCCTATGATTTTGAACATTTATATATAAATAACGTCTGAGCTTCACCCAAACAAAAAATGGTCAGCATTGTTCTTTTATCCTCACAGAGCATCAATTGGCAGAGTCTTATGGACACCTTATTATGTGGATCTCCCAAAGTTTTTATGAGTGAGGGATGGTGAGTCTCTTCATCCCTAGACAAGCCTGGAAAAGTTATATTGAAAAATGTAAATAAAGCGAAACGATAGGACAATAACCAACTTGATATGATACACTTGATACAATGATAATTTTGATGTACATGCTTTTGTTTGATTGGCATATAGTTGAATTTGGAACAAGTACACATCCTAGATCTTAATATTTGACCTATCACAGTGAAAACTGAAAAGTGCTTGCAAATTTGTGGGAAAAAAGTGCAAATCCTACTAGAATTCATTAAATTTGGTCTTTCAATTTCTTTTTATGTATATACTTTCATTAATTGAGTCTAACGATGTTAAAGCAAACGCTGATTAAGCTAAAACTAGTAGTAGTCAATCTGTATGTGTATCCATGGTTGATAGACACAAATTACAATATCAACAGAACCTTTAAAAAGAAACATGCAAATCAGGAAAAGATTAGTTTTTATAAACTGGGTGCAAATAGTGTTGATAGATTCTTGTATTTTAGTTAGTACAGATAAGATATGTAAAAGACATAGTGTCTATCTTCCTGTGGTGTTAATTTCAGCCAATTTGAATCTTGAAATTGTGGCCTTGTGACCTATCATGGAATTTACTTTTGAAGAAATTCTATATATGGTGTTCATCGACTTCTTTCATCAATTATCATATTTTAGTCAACTTGTTATTCCTTCATATCTTGAAAATTTCTTTGTTCAGATATAATTCGTGGAGGTAATAACTTGGTATAAAAATGAGGAAGAGTGGTTTACCTTCTCAACGACGACTTTGTGACTGAAATAGTATCTACGGTGATGTCAAGAGGATTGCCAGTTTCCTCTTCGAATAAGACTAATAAGTTGTCCCCTTGTTGCAGAAATGATCTTGGAATATTGTACCTGAAAATGAACAATTTTAGTCATTAGTTACTAAATATAAACAGAATGAACTTTCGTGGATAAACAAGAGTGCATGAGATCTTTAAGCGAAGAGGGTTATTAAGTAGATAAGAGATAAGATCGACTGGTTCTAATGTGGCCATTATTCTTACCAAAGAACTATATTCAGTATAAAAATGTTTGTATAAGTATCAATCTGAATTAGTGTGTCCTTAACATACCAAGTTTGTGATGGAATGCCTGCAAGCGTTCGAAATGAAACCCAATATCGACCGATGCTTTGACCATTAACCCAAGCTTCACCTTTTCCCATGGAGCCAAGGTTTAATGCAATAGGATCATCACCCTTGGGTGCATCAAAAACTGACTGGCGAATTGCAATCAATCAATAAATCATAGGTTGAGCATAATAGCAAATATATTGGACAATAGGTAAGAGCTACATGATATAGAAAAATGTTACCCAGAAAGGATCCATAGGCTTACCTTGTACCATGTGAGGGGTTGAGAAGAGCCTAAGCTGCTCCAATTAGCACTCTTTGATCCTTCTAATGTGTAAATTTGTAACTTCTCCCCATATAATCCAACCTTAAGAAAATGTTTTATACTGATGTAAGCTTAATTATAAATTGCACTCTCTTGTCAAAGAATTATGGTTGTTAGGTTTGTTATCCTCAGCCTTAAAAAATGCTCTACTGAAGACTGAGCTGTAGCTGATAGATTAACGTGGCAGAAAACATTAAATTCCTTAAAGAGTTTTTGGTTAAATTACCAGTAGCGGTTTATACATTATATGGCATGAACAAAACATCAATTACTAAACAAACAAAAGAATTAATTAGGCTATCTATTAGCCGACAATTACCTGATAACCCCATGAGAAATCGGTGATATCTTTGGCCTCTTTGCTGTCTTGAATAATTACCGACTTTACACCGAGAGCCCTGCGTTCAAGAAATGATCCTGAATCCTGCACGTTAAAGATAAAAAACATTTTTATCTTTATTGCAAAGGTATAGGGTAAGGCTGTGTACAATAGACCCTTGTGGTCCGGCCCTTCCCCGGACCCCCCGGATAGCGGGAAAGCTTCCGTTTTTTATTTTTTTAATCTCTTGCTTCTAAATACTTCCTTCTAAAATTAGAGATCATAAATCTAAAGAAGAAGGTGCTTAAGCAAGTCAAAGCAACAGAGGAGATGAAATACGTACCGGTAAGCCAACAGTTGCACTTAGTAATGAGATTTTGTTTGTCCCTTTATTTAGAGGAACTGTGCTCTCTAATGTAAATGATGTATCTCTGAATCGTCCATGTTCTGAACCTATAAAACTCGACAGTTAGAATACTTTTAAGAGATTTTGTAAATTGATGTTTTGAGCTGCACAAAGTGTTAGACTTGTGCTTCACATAGAAGCATCACTGGTTATGACCTTTCTGGAGAAATATCATTTGGTATGGGTTCTTTTATTCTTTTTGGAAACGGAAGCATTCTTTTTTCTTCACTAGTCAAGCCAGTCTCTACATTCACAAATTCCATTTCCATAAACAAAGTGTAGAATCTGGAAATCTAATCACTTTTGTAACCAATGGTACAGCTGAAATTTCTAAAAGTTCCAAATTTGCATTGGGAAATATGGAGTTTGTGTGTGTCTGCATGTGTGTCTCTTTTTCTCATTATCATGTAGTAAAGAATAATTCGTAACAGTTAATTGTTTTCTGTATCTTGCTTGCCTTTCTTCCGTTCATTTTTTTTTTTTTCCTGATTTTCTACGAGAGAGGAGTGCGAATCAGGGGCGGGGGTGCATAATGACATCTTTACTCATGTGTAGGGCAAATAATTTTCCCCTTGTTTCCGTCGTTTTAAACTCCTAACAAACCCCAAAAATTTTAATTTGTATATTGCATCGATGATTAAATGCTTACCTACTTGTTCTCCATTCACAAAAGCGTGTAAAACATGGCCTAAGGACTTCACACTTAGTTTAGCCTGCTGTTCTGTCGAATCCTGCTGGATACTGTCATGTGGATTTCACACATATTAGTAAAAGGCAACCATCCCACGAATGCAGTTATTATTTTGTTTATATCATACTTTGCCAGTAAATTAAGCTGCAAGATATCCTTAGTCCTAGTTTAGTTTATCTAATATTATTACTTTATTCTTCTGAGTTTAGTG
The DNA here is from genome assembly GCF_019175385.1 of Lycium barbarum. Taxonomy (NCBI): domain Eukaryota; kingdom Viridiplantae; phylum Streptophyta; class Magnoliopsida; order Solanales; family Solanaceae; genus Lycium; species Lycium barbarum. Next base: position 127,260,897 of record NC_083338.1, on the reverse strand, counting down.
GTACATTTACCTGGAAGTATACCAAAGATAGTCAGATACATCCTTTGTAGTATTCATTTGCTCCAGTAATACGTCTGATCTCAGTGGAGTGGCATCGAATTGTGGAATAGCCTCTTGGAATTGTTCCCATTTCTCAGCTGAGTCAAACTTAATGGCTGGTATTGCTGTTCTTTTGTTGAATTGTGTGCTTACCTATTACAAACGAACATTGGGACAGTTTAGTGTCTTCTGTGGTTTTAAACCAAATCTTAGCTTTCCTCTAATTAAGGATAAGGAGATGATTTGGCATGTCTACATTTCTTTTCATCATAAATGGAGCTATTTGGGAGTAGATTTGAAAAGGTTAGCTTTACGTAGAATTGAAAGAAACTTTTTAAGTATGTCAGAATTTACCTTTGCCGTATTGAAGGCTACAGTCTTGCAGTCAGGTAAGATGCTTATAGATTGCCGAGGTAATTCATATGACGAATTTTGAAACTGCACTACTGCACTTTTTGAGTTATCTATGTTCACTAGAAATGCTGCACAAGCTCCAGAATCTCCACTAAATACATACGCCTGGTTTGCGTATTGGTGGTTGTTTTAGATTAATCAGTTTGGTATGTACGTGATGTTGTAGATTGAACACGATATCATGATATTTGAAATATTGAAAGAGAGAAAAATTGGACTTTGTGACGAAGGATACTTTGTGGTCTGGGTGGATTTTTACCTCTTGTTGTTCACCTAAGGACTGCATGGAAGGGAATACAGAAAGTATGGCCTCTGAGCTTAACTTCACCGCTGCATGTAACTCTTTCAGATGTCCATATTTTGGTTGTCTGATTAAACCTGTAGTAGAAATGTCAATCGGGAGCTAGTGAAAAAACTGGAAGTGTTAGTAGAATTTCTAGATTGCTTACCGTACTCGTCTAATGGAGCTTGATCATAGTAGCTGGTTATCATATATTCTGCAGCAGTCCTGCCAAAATTGGTTCCTCCATGATACTGATAATGGAGCCAGAGACCCTTGTTAGAGGATGATAAAGCTGCTTAAGTTTGATACACTGGACTTGGTAGTGAAGTATGTTGGCTCTATTTGTTGTGAGAGAAATACTTTTTCTTTTTGTGAAAACTGTTCTAGAAAAGAAATTACTGCACTTGGGATTGAATAGTATCATCAGTTGTTTGGCATGAGACAACATATTCTAGTTAGATGAAAATAAAAAAATATGTTACCATGGTGCTCTTAGAGAGTAATATGAAGAATGCTATTTTTGTTTGAGTTTTGTGGGTGTAAAATTTACCATGTAATAGTTGATAAAGGTTCCATTTTTCCTTGCAATGAAGAGAGCAACCTGATATGCAATGACTTCTGCTGATCTGATTGTTGCATTCTGACCATACACTTGATAGCTTTTAACACAAAAATGAAAATCTTTTAGCACTTCATTTGTTATATACATAAATAGAAAAGTAGAATAAAAGAAGCTTACAAGCTTGTCCAGTTCTCTGTCCAGATAGATGGTTTGTTTGGTGAATTAGGCCCTTGAAATGTTTCTCCACATTTCAACCCGTTGCATGCATTAATCTGCAGTAAACAAATTTAGCTACAGTTCCTTGAGTACTTTCTTTTTTCTTCATTCTGTCCTTGACTATCATTTTTTTTCTTCCAAATTTTATTAGTTTAGCTGTCTTTTGGGTTATAATTCTATAAAGCACGCAACTCAGAGCTTTGATTCAATAGTAAGAGTACAATGTTTGATGCGTGGATTATGCACACGTCAAAAAATTGAACATTGTCCTGGACCAAGCAAGTAGTCTAGTTTTTAACTTGAGAAGGATGAGGAGTGAGCACATTATCCATTGAGTTTTGAACCATACATGAGCTGACAGTCGAGGACTTATAAGGTATCACAAATGGTATTCTACAAAACGTCGTTATCTGTGATAGAAAGTAAGAAATTTTCTAGTAGTAACTTACAACAGGATCAGGAGCATCATCTTGCTTGCACATACACCATGGCACCCCTGTTTCAAGTCCGACTGCCATCTTTGCCGCCCATTCGACGTAAGGGGGGCCATTTTCTCCGAAAGCTTTTTCTACATTTTGATATTCATTCTCAATCTGCATGTATAATTAAAATGAGTTTAATTTCTAAACCGGCAGTATGAAATTATTTTTACACTATCAATTCATCCGTAAAGTAATTATAAGTAATAGTTTATAAAAGTAAATTTAGTAGCATGAAATTTAAAATCAATAAGAGTAAATATTTTTAGGTATAACTCTCGTTACTTGTACTTCATACTAATAGCTCCAAGTGAAGAAGTACGTATAAATATTGTTATTTTGTTCTGTTCTTTGCTGCTCATACAACTACCAAAAACCACACACGTATTCTCCGGTACTCCATACCTCACTACCAGAAAAAGAAAAAGACCAAAAATAACTCAAGAAATTGATTTACCTAGTTGTTGAATGATAATCATCTTATGTCATACCAAAAGAATGTTTCAGTATAGTGAAAGTTGAGTATAGTGAAAATTGATTCATCTTGTCATAACAAGAAAACTAACTTTTGTGCCAACAAGTTCACGAGGCCAAACCTTCGTCGAGTTAAGCAAGTTGACTCATTAAACAGATCAGTAAAAACCTACTTAAGTATTGAAAATCAAGCCCGTATAATATTTATGAAGTTAACGGTTCACCACTATGTACTCAGAATGACACAATTGATCTTCTCTACAGCCAATTAACACGTAAGAAAAAATATGGAGAATTCACCTGCGAGAGTATGATTGGACCTCCTTGTGAAGCGTATAGTCCTTCTGATTTCATTAAGTTCACTATCTTTGTTGTGAAGTTTTGCATGTAAAACTGTCAACAAGATAAAACACAATTCATTATCGCACTTGTATCTTCAAGAAAGCGAACAGTTAAGCTGTTTTCACTTTTCGAATTGTTAAATGATTCGATACGATACATGGAATGGGAGGGAGAAATTTTGAGAAGATGAAAATTACCTTGAAGGGTTCATTATTTGAGCGAAAAACAATGCCAGGGACATCATGTAACCAAAAGGGGAAACCTCTATAAAGATCAATATAGCTTAGTCAATTTTCCAAAAAGGGAGGGCCCAATAATTAAACATATACATAGGAATACACTTTGGGATTAAAGGTGCAAAAGATCATAAGTGGCAGCATGTAAAATTACCCGTAAGTCCATTCACCCTCAATATAGGGTCCAATACGAATGCAAGCATAGAGACCTTGTTTTTGAATTTGCTTCATAAATGCTACTATGTCACGCCTCCCACTGAAATCATACTGAAAATTAAATATTAATTACACTAAGAGACATTGGGTTAAACTATTGATATGAGTTCACAGTTTGCGGTCAGTTTATTAAATATGCCTGTAAGCATATACATGAGTGTTATGTACATGTACTTTGTTTTTGCTATATGAAATTCGCTTCCATTGGAAAGCATAAAATGTAGGTATAGTCTGGGAGCTAGACATATTTTCTTATCTTACATTTCGTTATTTGAAGATAGAAAATTTAAAAGTGATATATTGCAATTGTTAGGCAGTGAGAGATTTAGAATTTAGACGTTATAGGTTGTGAATTGAAAGAGTGTGTTTTAGAATGTATATCTAACTTTATTTATGTTTTCTAAGTATATATGTAAGATTGATCTCTAAGTACTAGATTCTGTCGAATTAGTGAACTTCTTGTGGGAGGATGAAATAATACCTGTCCAGGTTGGGGCTCATGAAAGTTCCAAAACACGTAGGTGTCAATCACATCTATTCCACCTTCTTTAGCTTTCGATATTAGAGATGGCCACATCTACAAGAAATAAAAAAATGGTTAGAACCCAAAAAGAAAAGCAAATTCAGAAAGCAATAAATAAATAAATATATGGGAGCCATAATAAATTCGAACGAGTCAATGACATCCAAGTAAAGTGGTAATAATAATAATTACTAATGATAATAATAATGTGCTAAAAGAATAAAGTAATCTAAGAAGAATCAAAGATATATAAACGTACAGAACAAACAAATATAAATTCCGGAGAAGTTTATCAAATATATAGTAACGCAAGTACACAATATACAATAGAACAAAATATACTAGATCCACTATTTGTACCTAGAAATTCGAGTAAATATTCAACTTTAGTCCTTGCATTATATCTTACTCGACTGAGTTCACTGCGAAATTTTCACTCTTTAACTAAATTCTTTTGTGAATAGAATGGACACATACAGCAAGTGCCAAGTGGGTTGTGATGCACATAAAGGAAGAGGAGGAAGGAGACACAATTTTATTTTATTTTTGCTTAAACGGAAAGGTGTAAAGACAAATAAATTGTTTTCGTATTAATTGGAGGTGTAAAGTAAAGAGTCACGAGTTATATCTTACTATAACTATATGAACGTGAAAAGCACTAAAAAGGGGGGAAAAGGAGGAAGAAAGAACATAGATTATAGTATGTCGCAGAATCCTCTAACATTGCACAATCTATTAATTCTTCAACATTAAATATTATACGAAATACGACACAGTAAGAATTTGGATGTAAAAGAAATTTAAAAGAATTGTAGGTAACCATTCTACGTACGTCTTGAAGATTTATGTCTTTTAGATCTGTCGCCCCGTGATTCTGATTTATTTAATTCAACAATGAACTATTGACTAGTTAAGGATTAGTTTGGGGATTCTCTAAATAAAACAATTGATGTTGTTTTATACCCAATCTGTCTCAATTTATATGATACACTTTTTTTTTAGTCTGTTCCAAAAAGAATGATACATTTCTATATTTAAAAATAACTTAATTTAAAACTTCTCCTTGTATCCTTAATGAAATGATTTACAAACACACAAATATCTAAGATTTGATTTAGACCACAAGTTTCAAAAGTTTCCTTTCTTTCTTAAATTCCTTGCCTTGTCAAATTATATTACTTTGACGTACGGAGAGATTCAAATGTAGAAAGAAATTACTTGCACTCTTTCTAATAAACTAGTAATAATAATGTAATGGAGAAGATGGTCGGGCAATAATACCGCTACGTTTAATGAGCTCTGTTACCTTAATATGGTTAATACACTAAATTATGGTGAAATTAAATTTGGTGTTTATAATTCGAACACTCACATTTTAAGGGCGAAATGGTAAAGATACAAAAACATGAAACTAACAAGTGCAATTAACCTATAGTGTAATCCAAACTATGTTTTTCCAGGAGAAAGAAAATCTAGGTAATGAGAATTTCAAGCTAGGAATAAGTAACATCTTGATTAATATACTGTTTTACAATCTAAACAAAAGAAAGTTGTTGAAACAACCTAGATAAAATATGATTTAAGATGCAACTTCCAATCTGAGTCTTAAACCTATCAAACACCGGATTTAAAAGTCCTATCGACTGGAATATCTTACTTAGAGCCCGTTTGGATTGGCTTATAAAAGTTGGCTTATAAGCTGTTTTCAGCTTTTTTGAGTGTTTGGCTGGCCAGCTTAAAGTCATTTTATGCTTAAAATAAGCTCAAAAAAATAATTGGACCCATTTGACTTAGTTTATCTAAAGCAGCTTATAAGCTGAAAACAGCTTATAAGCCAAAAAAAATAAGTTGGACTACCCCAACTTATTTTTTTCAGCTTATAAGCTGCAAACAGCTTTAAGCTGTAAGCCCATCCAAACGGGCTCTTAAGTATTACTTTAATGGTTTGGTAACCTATTTTATACTACTTATATTAATCCCACTATGCACATGGCTACAATAGAGACCTACTAATGTCTTGTTTAAAAAAGAGTGATCTGTCAGTTCTTTTTTGGTTTTATCCTCTTAATTTCTTATTAATTAATTAACTGTTGTTTTGACTTAAAGATGTCAAGAATTCCATTTTTTGTGGTAGCATATGTCCAATATAAGTACACCTATGTTACTAATTTTATAGTAGAGTTTAGTAATAATAAATATTTTTTTATATTTTTAGGTCACTTTATTTATTGTAGCATGTAATATATTTTATTTTTAAAATTTCAAATCTCACGTTTAAGGAGGCTTACCTATAAATATTATTTACGCTAGCAATGTATAGAACTTAAAACTATTATAACTACATACACATAAAATGTAAATTATATACACAAATAATATAAAGATATTTTATACGCTCAAATTGTGCAAATTAACAGATTAACTTTCCAACGGCGCGAAGTCCGCTGGAAACGTTACGATCAAATAAATTTCCGACAGTAATCGAACAAAAACTTCGTTAGAATTTCATGTTTTTTTAGTAGTGTGTTTATCAGTCAGGTTACTTATTAATATCTATCACAAAATTTACTTGTAATTACTTTATAAATATCTTGATTATTATATAAATATTATTTTATATACTATCAGCGTATATAATTTTAGCTCATACAAATATAAAACTATACTGGTATAGTAACCGAGGGGGAGAGAGAGAGAGAAAGACATACATCAGGGGTGCTTCTTGGATAATGAATAGAACCAGAAAACAACATCTTCCTTTGTCCATCTATTATCAACGACCTTCCATCATATGTCACATTGGCACCGCCGGCAGCCACCGGCACCACCACCATTACAACCATTACTGCCACCGCGACTAAACTACTCCGCCATAGCCACCACATTTCCATCGTTTCTTCACTCTTTATGAAATTAAAACCCCTTAAACAAGCTTATATTTTATGGTGTCAACAAAATACTCATTTGAAGCTTGGAAGCAAAGACTGACTGAAAGATACAAAAGAGTTAAAGAGAGAATTTAAGGAAGAGGCAATAACGTACTAGAGTGGGGATAATACATTCATGTGATTGTTAAGTACACTCAATGTATTGCCTTAACAAATGGGATACTTGCGTCCGACCCGGTTCTCATCTTTTATAGTAGTAAATGAAATTTCTCTGGTAACTTAATTGTTTTTTTAATGAAACCCACTTTACTAGAGTACTACATGTATTAAGATGCTTTACAGGAAGGAAGAAAGATAATTAGACAGGTTGTACAAAAAGACCATAATGATATTTTCCGTGGAACGCATGTGTGGGGGAAATTTCATGACCCAACTACTAGTCCTGGAGTCAAAATGATTAAGTGGTTTTTTGACTTTTAAGTTATATGCAAACGGTAATGTAAATAATGTTGTTATTTGTTATTAATACTATATTTTAAGCTGTTATATCAAATTACTTATTATTTTTAAAGCCATTAATCAATATTTATTATATAAAGTTATCTGTTGTTACTTCTAAAATTAGCCTAATTGTATAATTTTTTTAACATCATTACTATTTACATAAAACTTAATTTGTTTCTTCAAAGGCCAGAAGTTACCATGTGAAAGGACAAAATATGAACTTAACGTGTGTAAAGGACAAATTATGTACTTACTTATTCTAAGTAGTGGGGACAAAAATTCTCTCTCAAGATTTGATTAGGAGTTAGGACAAGGTAATTTTGGATAGTCAACCGCGAAATACTCACTTTGTCCCAATTTATGTTATATACTTGTTTTTAGTCTATCTCAAAGAATATCACTTTTATATTTAGAAATAATTTAACTTTAAAATTTACTTTTTACTCTTAATGAGATGGCCATACAAATTTAAAGCTTGTTTTAGACCATAAATTTAAAAAGTATTTATTTTTTTCTTAAACTGTGTGTCAAGTCAAAAGGTGTCACATAAATGGGGACGGAAGGAATAGCAGTATCTATTCCTTACATCCATTTTGAATATCGATACGAAATTAAACTATATATATCGATTAAATATTATATATATATATATATAATTTTTTAATATTCTTAACGAAGTTTTTGACTTCAAACACTATATTACTACAATATATAAGAGAGAATACCCATTTTTTGTAGTTCTCACATGATTTTTTTTATCCCTAATTAAGTTTTTATTGACTTACAAAGTCTTCATACATTTTGGTAATTTTAGGAACTTTAAGGCCTTTTTTCATACCATTAGAAGTGATGATTTCATGAAAAAAGTGATAATGGGCCCCACAAAGTACACTAATCATACAAATTATGATCTTTTTTTTATGTGAAAATATTATATTAAACTTGTTTTAAATTATATTTTTTCTTAATAATTTATTATAGACACGTAAAGAAATCATCCGATCATTCAATCTATATCTTATATAGGATTAATTATTGAATTAAAATATTGTTCTTATGATATTTTTTTTATTGATGCTATTTACTATTTATCATATGATATTTTAAATTTTTAATCATCCGATTAAACGTAAAATATATATATATATATATATATATATATATATATATATATATATATATATATATTCTCCTATAATTTAGTATTATACATGCTTGCAAGCAAACCCTCCCAGACCCCACTTTGCGAGATTTCGTTGGGTATGATGATGTTGTTGTTGTTGTTGTTACGTGCTTGCAAACATACATAATTAACAAAGATTCCACTTAAGGTAGGATTGAGTTTTAAAGTAAAAGAATAAACACTAATAACTTATATCATTGTTAAATATTTTTAAAATGTATCAGAAATATAAATTATAGTCCTTCCGTCTCAATCAAAAAATGAATTCCGAAGTACGATAGCTAATTAATCTAAATTTACGTGCATACCCTTTTAACATAAAATTTATCTAATAAATGACTATATTAAAAGAGGAACTATAAATATTTGTTCATTTATATTATGAAAATCTTTGAACAAAAATGTAGTTAAAGAAAATACAATTGAATCTCCAAACAATAATAATAATGAAAAATTGTAAAAGTATATTTTCACTTTTTTAATATTAAAATATTTTGGAAAATACGGGATAGTCGACATTTTATATAATTTCGGATAAAATAGCTAAGTTCAACATGAAAAAATATATTAAAATGTAGATTCCATAAAAAAGTTCATTAAATTAAGAAAAAGGAAAAAGGATTTTTTTTAACCTGCACTTGTTGGAAGGAAAAAGAAAGCTTAAAGTTGAACAATTTAATTCCATTGTTTTTGCAGTATTTTTTCTATTGTTTTATTTGAAATAACATCTACAAAAGTATCTTGCAATACCAAAACTTTTAATATATTGATCTATAAGTTAACTTTATTGATTTCATCATACAACAATATTTAGTATTTTTGGACAATTAGTAGTATCTTTTTGTAAAAAAAATAAATTAGCAAATATGGGTTCAATTCAGAGAAATAAATGAAATTAATATAGCATATGAAAAGCTCATTGGATCATCGGAGACTATTATCTCAAAAGTTCAGTAAAATAGAAATTAGAAAAACTTTCATTTGTTAGTCTAATATATAAACTGAGAAAAATATTTTCCCTTAACTTTCATATACCTTTTTTTTACTTTAATATTTTAGAATTCTTTAGAAAGTGTCAAACTAATATTAAAAAATAAAGAAGCAAGAACAAAAAAAAAATCTGCAAATTTAATTTTAACGTCGATTTGGCCAAATGACACTAGTAAGGTCATACATTCTTCAACAGAGACTCTCTCAAGGGCATACTTATTCTTGTGCAAAGCCAAACTAGTCATAGATTTTAGAATTGTTATTGCTAATTTGCTATGATGAAAGTGAATTATAATTCGACGAGCAAAACAATTTTCTTGTTTCACATCTATAGTTACTCCTTACATAATTTTTTTAGCCTTAACTACTTTAGAAGACATAGTTTTATTTTCATTTCATGTGATAGTTAATATAAAACCGATCATTATTATAACTTTCTTTTGTTCTTTTTTCTTTCTGTTCCACCAAAATATAAAATAGATTCTCTCACGGAAATAAAGTTCAACCGATATCTATTTTTCTCAAGAGCCATTCAGATGTCTACACGCACATTTTCAGACGAAAATGTAAATTATGTCTAGATCTAGCCTTTGGGGGGGGGGGGGGGGGTACTGTGAGTCTACTTCTTCTACATAGTTATCTAATATCCGATCTTACCTGATTTTTTAATTTTCAAGATTCAAATCTGAAACGTTTAATTAAATATATAAAAAAAAATCACTCATCTCTGCCAAATCCCTTAGTGGGGTGAATCCACTAACATGTGAGGAGAGGAAAAGCGACAAGACTTGTCACATGAAAGACATTTTGTTTTGTTTTGTTTTCTGGTAAAGCCTGACAATGTTAAAAGCATCCTCAGTAGTGTTTGATGGATCATTTGGTCAACCAGTTAACAGTATAATGGAGTACCAAAATCGATTCTGTGACTCACTACCGCCAAGGCGCCAACACAATTTAAAAACAAAATGGCCTTTTGGCGGAAGAATTTTTATTTTCTAGATTTTCGATTCAGGCTCCTTTTATTTTTTTCAATTGCAATTCGAAACAGAATGGAATTTAGTTTGATTTGGTTCAATTTTTTTCTTTGTCAATTATATTATTTCAACATTTGATTGTAACAAAGTTAAAATTCCCCTACTAAGTACTAAGAGCCCGTTTGGAATGGCTTATAAGTTTCTTATAAGCTGTTTTCAGTTTTTTTGAGTGTTTGGCTGGCCAGCTTAAAGTCATTTTGTGCTTAAAATAAGCTCAAAAGAATTATTGGGCCCATTTGACTTAGCTTATCTAAAGCAGCTTATAAGCTGTTTTCAGCTTATAAGCCAAAAAAAAATAAGTTAGACTACCCCAACTTATTTTTTTAGCTTATAAGCTGTAACAGCTTATAAGCATAAGCCCATCCAAATAGGCTCTAACATGACTTTACAACATCTTAGACTTTGAAAAGCCCAATGACAAACTTCAAATCTGCAATAGATCTAGGGCAATTCACAGCCCTTTTTTTGGGGTGGTATTTAAATTTTGCCCCTCATATTTATGGTCTTTAAATTTTGCCCTTCGGCTAAAACCCATAGGTTCCGGGTTCGAACCCCCGCTCAGTAAAAAAATTTAAAAAAAATTGCAAAGCAGAGTTTAAATTTCGCTATGCCCCCTCTGGCAGACTTTTAGTCATGTTTAACTAAAAGTCTGCCGGAGGGGGTAGACTTTGCCTTGAAGCATATATACGTATTTTTTATGGGCAATTGGCGCGAATGCCCTTCAAATGCACTGGTCTTTAATTTTTGCCCCTGTAATGCGTGGTCTTTAATATTTGCCCTTCTGAGCTAAAAGATAATAAGAAAAAAACGTTACTACCCCTACCCATAACATATAAAAACCTGAAAGTCTGTAACGAACCCCAAACATCCAATTAAACCTATCAATCATTCCAACAACAAACCTTTCAATCGTTCCATCGTTCCAACATTTCATCGGAGAAATCTTCATTGATTTTGCTGCTACAACGTCGAAAAAGATAAATACATAATATATAGCGTTTCAATTGAACGTAATTCAACTCAATTTGATGCTTTATTAAGTTTAGATTAGTTAATACTTGAAAATAACAACAAATCATCTTCTATGAACTAAACAACTGATATTCAGTTGAGATTCAACATTGCAAATCATAATTTTACTCAACAGCATAGAATTGATCAAATTTATTGCTTTGTTCTGATTTTGATTAGTTTATATGTTCCATTTGATTAGTATACAATGCTCAATGACTTAGACTTGAAATTACAGTAACTTCAGTTGACAAAAAATAATCAGGCAAAGTTCTGAACAAGTATGCCGGAGGAGGCAGAAGTTCGCCTTGCAAAAAAACAAAGTATGTCGTTAGAGTCAAACTTTCATTTTCATAAGCAAAACATCAAGTATACAAGTGTTAAGAACTAGAAAAGTATGCCGGAGGAGGCAGAAGTTTACTTTACAAAAGAACAAAGTATGCTATTAGAGGCAACTTTCATTTTCATAAGCAAAATAAAAAAGTACACAAGTGTTAAGAATTAGACAAGTCTGCCGGAGGAGGCAGAAATTCACTTTACAAAAGAACAAAGTATGCTGTTAGAGGCAAACTGTTATAACCCGTGTTTTCACACGTTTGGAAAAAATTCGATAAATAATGGATTCTTGAGATATGAGGTCAAATTTGATATTTTGTTGAACATAAGAGTTATGCATGAAAGAATGGAGTCATGAAAGTGTGGGACAAGGCTAAGGGTAATTTTGGAATTTCAGAAATTAGTTTCGGGAATTACAAAATATGATTCACAAATTATTGGGCTTGTAAAATGTGAAACAAATTGAGGCCCAAAGAGAGTAGGGGTGGCCGGCCAAGCCATTGAATTTGGCCCAAACCCATCTAGTTGATCATATGCTAGTCATGTGATCAACTAGTATATGTTAGGATAATTATCAAGACAAGTCAAGAACAAGATAAGTAAGAACAAAAAAATAGAGAGAGCAAGGAGGGTTCTCGGGTTTGGCCTAGAAAATTAGCTACCAAAAATATTGCTTCAAAAATTAATTTCTTGGTGTTAACCCACTATATTGAAGTCCCTAAGTAGCGTGGAAGAGTTGTTTGGGTCATCTAACCATTCATTGTATCCAATTGCAAACCCTAGGCTATTGTAAAGTTGAAGAAGAAAAGGTAAGATTTGATTTTGTTTTTGCGTTATGAAGGTTATATCCATGTTGTAGTATGTTATAATGGAGGAAAATCATGAAATATGAAATGTTGGAGGTGAGTTGTGTATGTGGAGCTTGAGCCGTGTAAATGGGTGTTGTTGTGTTGTGATTGAAATTATGAATTAATGCCTAGTTATTTGATTATGATCATTGTAAGGTGAAGAACAATTTAATGCCCAAAGAGTCTTTTAGCTAATGTTTGGCATTTTATGGCTTATTTTTAGATCGTGGGCAGCCCGAATCATAGTTTGGACTTAGCTTGAGTTGGATCATATTGGAGAGCGTTTGAGGTATGTAAAGCAACCTTCCTTCTTTTGGCATGCCTTAGTTTCACATAGGCTAGATTAGAGCTTTAAGGGAATTCCAAATTCGAGATCCGAGCATGTTATGATCCATATATATATATATTCTTTGGCACTCTTATGTATGTTTTTATGAAATATGAACCATGATGTATTTGAAGTAATCGCTTTCCGAAATTCGCATAGAAAATGTTCACTTTAAGGAATTTTATAATCTCTGAATGCCATATTTTTCGCATAGAGGCTCGGATCGCTCCAATAATTTTTATAGGAGTTTGCTTGATGTATAATGGGTATGTTTTTCATAGGCGGGCTCAGTTCGGGTCTATACTCGTCCGTGGGTCCCGCGACGCCCTTTATGTAAATTCGACAACTTTGAATCAAAAAGTGATAATTATTATTCCGATTTCGAATATGACTATTTTACTTATCCTTCGGATTTATAATAATGATTTTATGCATATGATTCCTCACTACTCCGCTCATGCCTACTATGATATCGTTCGCCGGTTCCCGGGCCGGTTCTGTTGTCGTGCGCTTTTTGATACATTCCGGTGTTATGCTGTGTTTATGGTTCACCGTGCTCCTCGCTCGAGGGCCGGGTTCCACTTATGTTTGGCGTTATGCTGTGTTTGGCGTTATGCTGTGTTGTGATGTGTGACGGGGATTCGGAGATTTGAAACTTTCTGGTGTTATGCTGTGTTGTGGCGCCATCGACAGGCGGGCGACCACATTTTCCAGTGCCCTATGCATAATTTATACTTTGGAAATAAACATTTTGATATGTATTATTTTCTATATATCTGATTCGATTATTATTCAGATTTATTTCTGTACCTTCTGCTTTGCATACTCAATACATATTTCGTACTGACCCCCTTCTCTGGGGGCTGCGTTTCATGCCCGCAGGTACAGACGCACAACCTGGTGATCCACCTGTTTAGGACACCCTTTCTGCTATTCGGAGTGCTCCTCTCTTTCCGGAGCTTATACTTTTGGTATATATATTTATTAGTGCATTTGTATATATTCGTTCATGGGTACGGCGGGGCCCTGTCCCGTCATATGATTATGTCGGTCTGTTTAGAGGTCTGTGCACATGTTTGTGGGTTAGGGTCTTTCTGTATGGATGTATGTACATGTCGTTTGGGCGATCCCATACGCCGAGGCGGCCGGTCCGCATATGTTGTTTGGGCGATCATATACGCCGAGGCGGCCGGTCCGCATATGTTTATATATTGCTTGGTTAGCCCTGTGTGGCTTTTGTTGGTATTTTCTGCGTGCAGGGTATATTGGATAGTCCGTAAAACAAAGGAAACTCTGCCGAAATTTTCTGGAAATTACCTAAATTTGAAATAAAGTCTTGTCGGCTTCCGCCATATACTAGAATGAGTTGATAGAATTTGAGATAATATTTGATAGATGGGTTCGGGTGCCCAGATCGGGCACTAGTCACGGCCTACGGGGTTGGGTCGTGACACAAACTTTCATTTTCATAAGCAAAACATCAAGTATACAAGTGTTAAGAACTAGAAAAGTATGCCGAAGGAGGCAGAAGTTCACTTTACAAAAGCACAAAGTATGCTGTTAGAGGCAACTTTCATTTTCATAAGCAAAATAAAAAAGTACACAAGTGTTAAGAATTAGACAAGTCTGCCGGAGGAGGCAAAAGTTTACTTTACAAAAGAACAAAGTATGCTGTTAGAGGCAAACTTTCATTTTCATAAGCAAAATAAAAAAGTACACAAGTGTTAAGAATTAGACAAGTATGCCGGAGGAGGCAGAAGTTCACTTTACAAAAGAACAAAGTATGCTGTTAGAAGCAACTTTCATTTTCATAAGCAAAATAAAAAAGTACACAAGTGTTAAGAATTAGACAAGTCTGCCGAAGGAGGCAGAAGTTCACTTTACAAAAGAACAAAGTATGCTGTTAGAGGCAAACTTTCATTTTCATAAGCAAAACATCAAGTATACAAGTGTTAAGAACTAGAAAAGTCTGCCGGAGGAGGCAGAAGTTCACTTTACAAAAGCACAAAGTATGCTGTTAGAGGCAACTTTCATTTTCATAAGCAAAATAAAACATTATTAACAAAACAACACCAAAAACACATAAGATTGCATAAAACCAAAATTATTAACAAGACAACACCAAAAAACCAAGACACACATAAATTAACTTAATTCATGAAGTTATGCCGGAACAGGCATGGCTTTATGCCGGAACCGGCATAACTTCAGTTTCAAAAACCAAGAACTCTGCCGGACCCGGCATATGTTGCCTCAGACAAACACATTCTTCACAAAAACCAGATTATTAAACAAAAACAATAGCAACAACATAAAACAGCTGTTCACAGGCAAAACTTCAAAGATTCAACAAAGAGAAAACCAAAACGCATATCAAAATCAACTAAAACATATTACGACATTCAAAAAACCAAAATATATACATGGGGAACGAAACTAAAGTTCAAAAAATCATACAGACACTGTAACAAAACACTATAATTTTAAATAAAAAAGGATCAATTAAATATAAAAAATGACGAAGACAAAGATATCAATTCAACAAACGACAATTTAACATAAAAACAAATATTGAAACGAGCAAAAGATCCAAATTCGTACCTAAATTTTAGAACAGATAAGACAGACACAAAACAGAGCAGGAACGAAGAAGCAAAAAAAAAAAAAAAGGCAAATGACGAAATAGAAAGAGTTTTAATGGGGTAAGGGTAATTTCGTCAAAAAACTTTCATTAAACAGGCGGCAAGGGAAAAAATTAAAGAAGGCATAAATGAGGGGCAAAATATAAAGACCAGCCCAAAAGAAGGGCACTCCGTGCAAAAAAAAAGATTTTTTTTTAACTTTTCAAGGTAAACTTTTAGTAATGCCTTAAACTAAAAATGTGTCCCATAAAACATAACTAATAGTATGCCCCATAAGGCGT